>NC_061842.1:33678350-33695850 GCF_019202785.1 Penaeus chinensis | reverse complement strand
TTAGCGTTTAATTCTCTTGTAAACAGGTTTCCTCTCTCTGTTTTGCCGTGTGATTTCTTCCCATGAATTTGACTCTCTCGTTGCAAGGCCATTGATGTTGCAAGAGGCCATTATTTCAGTTCATGGGTGGAATAGAGAGGTTTTGTGAACGCCTTTTGGCACGTGTTTAAATTTTTTTTTTTTTTTTTTTTTGTCTTTTCTGTGTCTTTGTTTCTTCCATTTTGCTGCTTCCTTTGCTTCTTTTGTTATTCCATTATTTGTTTTATTTTATTCGGATTTCATTATCGTGTTGGTCTATTCTGTCTTCGTACGCGGTTCTAAAACAGTGCCAAGGGATTTTCGTGTGGGAAAAGGTGGTTCTTTTGGGGAGACTGAGAGAGAGAGGGAGGGAGGGAGGGAGGGAGGGGAGGGAGGGAGGGAGGGAGGGAGGAGGAGGGAGAGGAGGGAGAGGAGGGAGAGAGGGAGAGAGGGAGAGAGGGAGAGAGAGAGAGAGAGAGAGAGAGAGAGAGAGAGAGAGAGAGAGAGAGAGAGAGAGAGAGAGAGAGAGAGAGAGAGAGAGAGAGAGAGAGAGAGAGAGAGAGGGAGAGAGGGAGAGAGAGAGAGAGAGAGAGAGAGAGAGAGAGAGAGAGAGAGAGAGAGAGAGGAGAGAGAGGAGAGAGAGAGGAGAGGGAGAGGAGAGAGAGAGAGAGAGAGAGAGAGAGAGAGAGAGAGAGAGAGAGAGAGAGAGAGAGAAGAGAAGAGAGAGAGAGAGAGAGAGAGAGAGAGAGAGAGGAGGGGAGGAGAAAAAGTTGGAGGGAGTGAATGTATGTGAAGGAGAGGGAGGGTGGGGAGGAAGGAGAGTGGAGGAAGGGTAAGAGAAAGGAGGAAGAGAGAAAAGTAAAATGTTGAGGTAAGAGAAGAGGGAAGGGAAGGAAGGGGAAGGAGGAGTGAGTCGCTGGGAAAGTTCTAGACGCCAGGGTCGAGTCAGTGGAGGATGTCGGAAAGGTTTGGGCTGGTATTGCTACGGTGGGCCCGTCAAAGTGAAGGGAGGCTGCAGGGAAGTCGTGGCCTTAGGCCTGCGAGATTCACATAGCGCCCGAAGAGACACCTCCGCCCCGCACCGCCGCACGCGCCCCGCCGCCGCCGCCTCCGCCACCCGCGTGCTTCCGCCCAGCCTCCTTGTCCAGACCCCCACCTGGACTACACTCCTGCGAATTTTAAGTGGTCCGGCTCGCGAAGTATTCCGTTTCACGATTTACCGCACATTCCATTACCTCGAGGATTACGTTACTGTACGCAACGCTGGCTGGGAGGTGAGGGAGTGATTACGCGTGTGTCCAGCGGCTCGGCGGAGGGAGGGGGAGGAGGGGGGGTGCTCCACCTTGGCTGTCTGGCTGTGGCTTGCGGGAGGAGGAGGGGTGGGGGGGTTGGGGGTACTCCACCTCCTCCTCTTGGCTGTCTGGCTGTGGCTTGCGGGAGGAGGGGGGGGGGGGCTCTTGGCCTCTTGGCTGGCTGTGGCTGTGGCTGTCGGTGTCTGTATGTGTGTGTGTATGTGTGTGTGTGTGTGGTGTGTGTGTGACTTTGTTGTGTCTCTTCCTCTGTTTGGTTCTCTGTGGGTATTTCTTGTTTTTTTAATCTTTAATTTTTCATGTTCCCTCCTTCGCTTCCCCTTGAAATTACTTGTGGATGGGTGTAGATAGGTGGAGGTAGATACGGATAGATATGTTGATAGATATTTCTCGTCGTTAAAGAAAAAAAATCATTATCTTTTATTTTACTTCCCTTCTTACGTTTATGATCGTTGCAAGTACTTCATGAAACCTTTATTTCTCGGGGAAAGGACACCCCTCCCCCACCCTCCCCCACACACAGACACATTTCCTGACAAGAAATTTAACCTTCCTTCACGGCAGCGACACGGTATTGCTCTCCATCCGTGCGCTCTGTGGTCCTGCTCAGTTCATGGCTGTGTCATGAGGTTTCGCGAGTTTCCTGTGGCTGTGTCTGAAGCCTCGTGGAAGGGTTTGTGACGAAGGGGTCTGCCGAAGAGCTCGCCATTAGTTTCGGTTCATGGGTGGTATAGAAGGGGTTTGTGAAGGGTTGCTGAACACCTTTTGACGCTTGTTGGTGTTTCGAAGAATTGAGGGCGTTCGAGTTGTTTCGGAAACTTCATGAATAGGCCCGAATGCGCCTGAAAGCGTCGCCACCATTAGGCGCCGTTCATGACTGTAATAGATAGACTTCGCGAAGGTCATGCGCTTCATTCCGTCTGTGGAAGCGTCGTCACTGGACAGCCCTTTCTTATTGATGTTGGAAAAGCGAATTTTTTATTCTCTCTCTCTCTCTCCTGTGCGGATTCGGCTTGTGTGTGTTTCACTGCTCGTTACGTTCGGGCACAATCTAGGGCTTTCGTTCTTTGTTCTTTGCGGCGTTCGTGTTCTGTCGCTGACTCTGAAGAACGAGGTGGTATGGAGAACAGGGGCGTGTTATGGACCTTGTTTATGGAAAGAGAAAGATTTGTTTTCTCTTTCTCTCTCTCTTTGTCTCTCACCCTCGGTCGGCGCCGTAGCCAGTGTATTCCGCACATGTATCCTCACTGAAGTTGTATCTCTTCTCGGCTTCCTCTTGGAACCCTCCTCCTCCTCCTCCTCCTCCTCCTCCTCCTCCTCCTCCTCCACCTCCTCCATCCCCTCTACCAAATACTCATACCCCTCCCTTCCCTCACTACGTACCCCCCCCCCCCCCTCAGTCTTCCTCGGGTATGACTCACTCCGAATCGATACCTGAGCATAGAGGTGGTTTTCCCCCTCGGTCAGAACGCGGATGACACCCCTAGAGGTCCCTTTGAAAATTTGCTACTAAAGTTGCCTAATAAGGGCTGAAATATGCTTCCGTATCGCGAGAACACCGCCCGTATGTCTCGGCCGGTGCCAGGCCTCTCTCACACGGGAGAGAACGGTGCCAGCGTCGGGAAGGTCGAGCCACGCGTTCGTCCGCCGAAGGAAAGTCGTCCGTAATGACGCGGCGGGGAGCGACGTAGCGATGGGGCGAAGAGAGTGCCACCGCTGTCTTTGTCTCGCATACTGAACGTTTTCGGAAATTCCCACAGATGCGGAGGAAGGGAAAGGGGTTGGTGGGGGGCGGGGGGGGGAGGGGGGCGTCGATGACAGATTTATGATTTTGGCGCAAAAACCGCAGTGAAAACGGGGGCAAGTAAGAGTAATGATTGTAATAGTTGTAGTGGTATTAGTGATTGGAGAAATTGATAATATCAGTAGCTGTAATATTGGTAGTAGTAGTAATAATAATTATTTGAATAATGCTGATCAGATCATAAGCACAGTTGTAATAACAATGGCGGTAATGAAAATACTAATAAAGATCCCACTACTACTATTATAATAGTAGTAGTAGTGATAATGATGCTAATAATGATAATGATAATGATAATGATAATAACAACGATAATAGTAATATTAATGATAATAACAGTAATAATTACAGTATTATGTGTACAGTGGGATTTTCTACTATGGTATAAACACGATATAGTGTTTTACCATTTAGTAATAATAGTAATAATAATAGTAATAGTAGTTAAGATAATAATTACAACAACAGTGATGATGATGATCATTATGATAATGGTAACATTGACAATAATGATAATAATAATTATAAATATTATTATTATTATTATTATTATTATCATTATCATAATCATTATCATTATAATAACGAAAACAACAACAGTAGTCATGTGATAGTACTAGTACTAGTAATAAAAGTACTAATAATAGCGATTGTAATGATGATAATAAACCTAACGAAAATACTAAAGGGGATAATAACTGCAGCGTTAACAAAATTAAGACAAGTAGAAAGAATAGCAATATGTAGATGAAGTAGAAAACAAACAGAGAGAGAGAGAGAGGGAGAGGGAGAAGGAGAGGGAGAGGGAGAGGGAGAGGGAGAGGGAGAGGGAGAGGGAGAGGGAGAGGGAGAGGGAGAGGGAGAGGGAGAGAGAGAGAGAGAGAGAGAGAGAGAGAGAGAGAGAGAGAGAGAGAGAGAGAGAGAGAGAGAGAGAGAGAGAGAGAGAGAGAGAGAGAGAGAGAGAGAGAGAGAGAGAGAGAAAACTTGTGACAGCCGAGCGATCGTGTTGTGCCAAGCGTGTTATTTACGTTGCAATTAATATCAGTTACCATCGTTTTGTTATTTTAATTGCCGTTGGGGAGGGAGGGTGGAAAAATTAATTGTTATTATTGCAACAACGTATCGGCTGTTATTGTGCGAGGCCGATGAAAGTTTCCTTTTAATTAGTGCCGTATTTATTTGCCTGTGCAAAAGCTGCGGGGGGCGGGGGGCAGGGGATTTTTTTATCTTTATGTATCGTTCCCTCCTCCTCCTCCTCCTCTTCCTCTTCCTCTTCCTCCTTTTCCTCCTCTTCCTCCATCTCCTCCTCTTCCTCCATCTCCTCCTCCTCTTCCTCCATCTCCTCCTCCTCTCCTCCTCCTCCTCCTCCTCCTCCTCCTCCTCCTCCCCCTCCCCCTCCTCCTCCTCCTCTTCCTCTTCCTCTTCCTCCTTTTCCTCCTCTTCCTCCTTTTCCTCCTCTTCCTCCATCTCCTCCTCCTCTTCCTCTTCCTCCATCTCCTCCTCCTCTTCCTCCATCTCCTCCTCCTCTTCCTCCTCTTCCTCCTCCTCCTCCTCCTCCTCCTCCTCCTCCCCCTCCCCCTCCTCCTCCTCCTCCTCCCCCTTCCTCCTCCTCCTCCCCCTTCCTCCTCCTCCTTTTCTCCCCCTCACCCCCTCCCCCTCCCCCCTCCCCTTATGTTGTTATCGCGTTTTTGTTTTTCCGGTTAAATGTTTTTGTTATGTTATCCGTATTTGTTTTTACCTTTGTGTCGGCTGAGTGTAATTGTTTTGTGTTTGATTTTGTTGTAGTCTTATCATTATTTCATTAGATTTTGATGTTCTGTTTTTTTAATTCCGAAGTTGTTTTTTGTCATTGTTGTCAGAAATTTATCTTTGTGTACATTGCCCGCTGTTTTAGTATAACAAGTACCATTGTTATTATCATTATTATCATTGTTATTATTATTTTTTCATTGGTTGTTGTTATAGTACTAGTTGTTGTAATAGTAGTATATTTTTTCTCATAATTGTGTATTGTTACTGTTACTATTGTGCTCATGAGGATTAAATGTTTGTAATAATAACAATAACTTTTGTATTCTATAAGCTCTATCCTTATCACGAAACTGTGTAGTCATAATTAAAATGATAATGATAACGCTCACAGTCTTGAGGCAGTGTTGATAAGGATGAGATAGAGCGCCAGACGAAGGGATTTATATATATTGCTCAATAGAAGAAGGATTGTGTAAAAAAAAAAAATAGAAAAAGAAAATGATGATGATTTTTTTGTTTTTTTTTTTACTGATAACGAATGGTGGATTTGAATTATTGGCGTTATTTATATTTACGTTTATGTTTATATTGATTTGTTTTATGGTCAGATTTGTATTTAGGTTCGTTGTTTGTCTTGTTGATGTTATTTATACGAATGTGTTAGGGCATTATGTTAATTTAGGTATTGAAGAAAGGCCGATGGAAATTTATGTTTAGGATTAATTGAATGTTATATTAAATGCGTAGATATTATTTATGTGTATTATTCTGACGTGATTATATGATTATGTTAAATGGTTCTTTTATTCGTGTAAAAGGTGTGGGACTAAAGCTAATTTAAACGTTATATTAACCCAATCGGCAAGAATACATGCCATGCCCACTGCAAGTTTATTTATTATATTTACACATAGATGGCTCTACAAGTGCTTAGTCACCAAGGAGTCAGTTATTAGTCCTACCTATCTCATCTGTTTACCCTTTTATCGACTTTTAGAAAAAGTCTTTTGCCTTATTTGATTGTCTTGAATATTATGGAGATTTTGATAACAATTTAATAATCATAACATCAATAACAGTAATAACAATATTGATATCAACGGTATTAAAGCGAAAAACACATTTTCCCGCCAATCCAAGGAGTGGGGAAATCAGGATCGGTCACTAGGGCCTACTGACAGACTCCTTGCCAGCTGAGTACATGTGGAGCCATCTGTATGTAACAACATTCACAAAAAAACCTACAGGGGACAGAACATAAATCCATGGCGGTTGGGTTGATAATAGCATTAAAGTGTTTTTTTGTATGCATTATGATGTAATTATGTGATATATAAGATTGTGATTTTTCATTGTTAATCCTAAAGTGGAGGAGGGAAGGGGACGAGAGGGGGGAGATGGGGAGGGTGGAAGAGGGGGAGAGGGAAGGCTGGAGGAGGGGGAGAGGGAAGAATGGGGGAGGGGGAGAGGAGGAGAGGGAAGAATAGGAGAGGGGGAGAGGGGGAGAGGGGGAGAGGGAGAGAGGGGGAGAGGGGAGAGGAGAGAAAGGATAGCTAGCGTGACCCAAGATTCCGAAAAGTAAAGTTTGGTGACCTCGGGAAAGGTAAAATATATTGACGTTGACATTAGTGAAGGTAAAGATGTTAAGGAAGACAATGTTGACGGAGACAATTGGAAGGAGATATAATTGGATCATTTAGTCAGTCGTTAATTTTTTTTCTTGTAATTTAATATTTGTTCGTATGTTTTGATTGTTGTTATTTGTCGTTATATTCATTTTTCGGTATGTCTGTTATTATCATATTTTGTATGCCTGATATTATTACCATTTTATCTTCGTTTATTTTTTATACCATGTTTCTGTAAGTTTATTCTCATCAATTAATCCGTTGATTTTATTTTGATTGATCTCTATGGCTGTAGTTAGGATTTTTTTTTTTTTTCTTAATTGACGTATGATTTGTTTTCCTCTTCCGAAATATGGTCGAAGAAGAAGGCAAGGGAGACGCGAAACTTGAAGAGAATGAAAAAGAAAATTGGTTTTGATTGCTTGTTTGATAACATTCTTCCTCCCCTCTCTCTTTCTTTATGTCACTCTCTCTCTCTCTCTCTCTCTCTCTCTCTCTCTCTCTCTCTCTCTCTCTCTCTCTCTCTCTCTCTCTCTCTCTCTCTCTCTCTCTCTCTCTCGCACGCGCACAGACACATCTCACTCTCTCTCTCTCTCTCTCACACCACACACACACACACACACACACACACACACACACACACACACACACACACACACACACACACACACACACACACACACACACACACACACACACACACACACACAAACACACACACACACACACTCATTTTCTCTTTCTCTCTCTCTTTCTCCCCTTTCTCTCTCCTCTTTCTCGCATAAATTAAGCATAAAGATAAACAACATAAACCTACATGCATATACCTACATAATTATTTATATCCCTTCCTCTAGCCCTTCTCTTCCCTTCCCTTGTTCCTTTGTTCTCCTTTCCATTCGCCCGTGTCATCCTCTTTTCTTCCTTCCCTCCCTCTTTCTTTCCCACCTTGCCTCCTCTCCTTCCTTCCTTCCTTCGTTTCTCCCTTCCTTCCCTCCTTCCTTTTTTCCCTCCCTCCCTCCCTCCTTTCTTACCATCCCCCCTTTCCTCCTTCCTTCCTTCCTTCCCTCCCTCCCTCCCTCCCTCCCTCCCTCCCTCCCTCCCTCCTTCCTCACTTCTTTCCCACCGTCCCTCCTTCCCTCCTTCCCTCCCGCCCAACCCAGCGTGAGCGTGCAGCCTAAGTGTATATGAAAGCTTAAGAGAAAATCAAAATTAGTGAAGGGGACAATATAGTGTCATAGTGCCTTGTCCTCTCAATAGGGCTTTTAAGGGCAGGTGAATCCATTTTGCAAAGTTGTTGCAGGGTTCCGTTGCAGGGTTCCGTTCAGCGAAAGGGCAGAGGCGGGAGAGAAAACGGAAGGCCAGACGGAGAGCATGTGATTTTAGCTCTTATGAATAGGGTTCGTAAGAGAGGAATTACGTGATGCGTGGGGTAAATTGAAATAAGGAGGGGTACCTAAAAAAAAAAAAAAAATCGTTTTTTTTTTTCTCTTTCTTTCTTTTTGTCTCTCCCTCTCCCTCTCCCTTCCCTTCCCCTTCCCCTTCCCCTTCCTCTCTCCTTCCCTTTCCCTCTTCCTCTCTCCTTCCCTTTCCCTCTTCCTTTCCTCCTCCTCCTTCTTCTTCCTCCCCCCCTCTCTCTCCTTCCCCCCCCCCCTCTTTTTTTTGTCAAGGTTTGTATGATGAAAAGCTTGCCAATTTTTAAGGAAGGATATGAATTCTGAACGAGGATGTGACCATCGAGACGCGGAGATACAAAGAGCGAGTTTGGGGGAGAGAGAAAACAGAGGGAGTTTGAAGAGAGGGAGAGAGAGAGAAAGAGGGAGAGGGAGAGGGAGAGGGAGAGGGAGAGGGAGAGGGAAAGAGAGAGGGAGAGGGAAAGAGAGAGGGAGAGGGAAAGAGAGAGAGAGAGGGAAAGAGAGAGGGAGAGGGAAAGAGAGAGAGAGAGGGAAAGAGAGAGAGGGGGAAAGAGAGAGAGGGGGAAAGAGAGAGAGGGGGAAAGAGAGAGAGGGGGAAAGAGAGAGAGAGGGAAAGAGAGCGAGAGGGAAAGAGAGCGAGAGGGAAAGAGAGCGAGAGGGAAAGAGAGCGAGAGGGAAAGAGAGCGAGAGGGAAAGATTGCGAGAGGGAAAGAGAGCGAGAGAGAGAGAGAGAGAGAAAAAAAAAAGAGTAAATAGGGAGAGAAAAAGAAAAGAGAGGGAGTTTGGAGAGAGTAAGGCAGACAGGCTGACAGACGTAAATAGAGACACCGAATTAGAGGCAAGGACAGAAAGAGAGAAGGAGAGTCACGAGAAAGAAGTGGAAAGTTTAGGAGAAGAAATAGAAAATTACACGGCGGCAGAAACAGAGACGGAGACGCAGGGAGCAAAGAGGAGAGAGGAGAGTAAAAGAAGCAGGAAAAGGGAAGATAAAAAAAAAGTAGAGAAGGATGAACAACACGAGAAAAGGAAAAGAGAAGGAGTCAGTGAGCAGAATGAAAGGAGAGGGAGGCGCAGGGGAAAGAAGAGAGGGGGGAGGTGGTGGGGGGGGTGGAGGGTGGAAGGGGGGGGGAGAGGGGAGGGTGGAAGGGAGGGAGGGAGTGGAGGGTGGAAGGTGGTAGGGAGAGAGAGTGGAGGGTGGAAGGGGGGGGGGAGAGTGGAGAGTGGTAGAGGGTGGAGGGAGGTAGTGGGAGAGTGGCCTATGTGTATATAAAATATCGTACCTAAGGAAGGGAGGGGGGTGGAGTGAAGGGTTAGGTGGAGGATTGAAGGGGGGGAGGGATAATCCTTCGAAAAGGAGAGCAAAACGCCTTTGTGTGAACAGGATCAGCTGAGCTTTCCTCGCGAGGGTTAAGGGAGTCGGCGGCGGGGTAGCTTGTTGCAGGTTGCAGTGCAATATGTAGTTGAGGTTATTGTTTGTTGTTATTATTATTATTACATCTGTTCGATTTGTTTTCGTAATGAGGGTTGATGTTTGTTTCAATTTATTTATAATGTCTAGCTCACAGGATGTAGGTTGTTAAAGATATTTTAACTGGAGTAAGAGAGATTGCATTGAGAGAGAGAGAGAGAGAGCGAGAGCGAGAGCGAGAGAGAGAGAGAGAGCGCAAGTGACAGAGGACTACACAGAATACATGCAGACCGAATGACTACATGAATTGTTGATGATGACATGCACACCCGTGAACGGAAATCAGCAACAGAGAGCGTGTCATGTGTCCATCTAATCTCTCCCTGTGCATTCCCTACGTGTTTATCTTTTAATCGTGTTCTTCATTTGTTCTAATATCTGTTCTCTTTTCTTTTCCAGGTAAGGGGATGAAGGCCATGAGTCATCGTATTTCGTCAGCGATTCGAATGTGAGTTTTTTTGTTTTTGGAAATCAGGCCTTTGTGGGGGGGTTTTTTCTCTCCCTCTCTCGAAATCAGGCATTTGTGTGAGTTATTTTTTTTTTTTTTTTTGGGGGGGGCGGGGTCGTTACGTAAGTTTGGGAGGGTGAGGGGTGAGGGGAGAGGGGAGAGGGGAGAGGGGAGAGGGAGAAAGTGGGATAAGGGTGATAGAAAGGTAGATGGACGGACAGACAGACAGACACAGACAGACAGACACAGACAGACACAGACAGACAGACAGACAGACAGACAGACAGACAGACAGACAAAGAGAAGCATAAGAAGGATTATTAAGGGAGACGAAGGAGAGAACTGAGATAGAGCAAGAAAAGGGGAAGACTCGAAAAGAGAAGAAATTAATAAGAGAAAAGAAAAAGAAGATAAAAATGAGGGGAAAAAAGAGAAAACAGAGAAGAGAAGGAGGAAAAAGCGGAAGAGGGAGAAGAAGGAAGAGGAAGGAGAAAGAGAGAGAAGACAAGAGGGTATAGATTCTGCATAAACAATTGCATGGCATATTATACGCAAGGCCACGCTTCCCTCTCCTCGCGCCTTCGCAGCAGAAAATGTCATACCGGGACCACGCTTTAAAGATCAGAAGAGTGGATGCTGTGGACACGCACGCACGCACGCACGCACGCACGCACGCACGCACGCACGCACGCACACACACACACACACACGCACGCACGCACGCACGCACGCACACACACACACACACACACACACACACACACACACACACACACACACACACACACACACCACAACACACACACACACACACACACATACACACTCACACACACACACACACACACACACACACACCTACATACCTACATTTACGAGCTCGCATGCACGTACATGAACAACCGTGTACGCGCTCATGGACATGAACACATGCATGCGCTCATGCACGCGCACACATATAGGCACACGTACACTCACATGCACACGCGTACACGTAGACACACACACGTACGCGTCAACGCACACTCACATGCATATGTACACATAAACGTACTATTACACTTAAAACTTACATTGACACTTACCTCCCCCCCCCCCCCACAAAACACACGCGGTAACCAGAGGGACTTGAAGAGCGCCCCCCCCCCCCCCCGCCGCACGTGCGCACGTCACCCTCATGTTGCAAAGTTTATCCCTTAAATTAAGATCGCTTCTGCAACTGCATGCACGATCACGCCCTTGGTCCTTGCCCTAAAAAAGGTAAGGGGGGGGGGAAGGGGGAGGGGGTTTTAAATTTAAAAAGTTGGTTGAGTTAATTGCAACAGAAATCAGTGCAGAGGGGAGGGGGTTGGAGGGGTATGGATAGAGGGTAGGGAAGGAGAGGGGGGTGGGGGGGGGGAAAAGGGGGGGGGGCCTTTGGGAGTGAGAGTGTCATATTCTTACCTGGTTGGGACGGGGAGGGGAGAAGGAAGGAAGGGGGGGGGGGAAAAGGGGAAGGGAGAGGGAGGGAAAGGGGGAGGGGGAGGGAAGGGGATGGCGAGGGGGAAGGAATGGGGTTGAAAGGGGAGGGAAAGGGGGGAAGGGGAGGGCAGGACCGGGGGAGGGAAAGGGGGAAAGTTTTGGGGGGTTAAAGGGGGGGGTGGGGGGGGGGGAAAAGGGGGGATGGGGGGAAAAAAAGGGGTTTTTTTTTTTCCCCCCCCTTTTTTTTTTTTTTTTTTTTTTTTTTTTTGCAAGGGATTGATGTTTTTATGAAAGGCTGGTTTCCCGGGTTTTGGGGAAAAAAAAAAAGGTTTTAATGGGGTGGGTCAAATTTTAAAAAAGGGGGTTAAACCCCCTGGCCCTTTTTTTTTTTTTTTTTTTTTTTTTTTTTTTTTGGGGGGGGGGGGGGATTTGTGGTTAATTGAGTAGTTTAAAATGTTATTAAATAAAAACCATTTTTAATGGTTATTCTTCTTTTTGTTTAACAATTAGTAAAAAAAAAAAATTAAGCTTTATATTATTTACCAAACCCCAATACATAAAGTAATTATTGTTGTTTTTTCTTTTTTTTTTTTTTTTGTATTTTTGTATGCCCCAAACCCCCCCTAAATAAAAAAAACAATAACACATCGACCACCAAACCTAAACCCCAAACTAAAACCACCCCCCAAACAAAAAAATAAAAAAACACAAAAAACCCCAATAAATCCAATAACCCCACACAACACAAAAATATAAAATACACATATAAGTATATTAAACATATAACATTTATATAAATGATTATTTATACTTATATAAACAGAAAAATTTGTAAAATATATTTTATGTACAACACACCACACACACACACACAACACACACACACACACACACACACAAACACACCACACACACACACACACATACACAAAACACACATACACACACACAACACCACACACCACAACACACACACACACACACACACACACACACACACACACACATACACATACACATCCAAATTACACAACACAACACACACAACACACCACACCCCACAACACTCACACCACACACAAACACACACACACACGCAACAACAACACACACACACACACACACGCACAAAGGGAATTTTTTATATACAACAACAAACTTTCAGGCATACATACAAACAAAAATACATGGGTTTGTGCATCTATCCCCACGATAGCGAAAGCGTAATAAAAAGCAAAACGCAGACCTCCCACACAACGAGTCAGCCGACGCACGCCCGGCCAAGTCACTCGGACGGTCGGTCGGGGCGGTCCCGGTTTGGGTCGGGCGGGTCGGGCCCTCATGCAGTCTGTAGCATGAACTTCCTTTTTAACCCGCTTCCCTCCTTCCCCTACCCCAAAAATACCCCCAGCTATAAAAACCCCCAAGTCTCTCCCTTCCATACCTTTCACCCTACCCACAAACCCCCCCACCAAACCCCCCAACTGACCCATCCCAAACCCTACCCCGCTTTACCCGCCCCCCCACCATAAACCCCTCAAACATACCCCTCAGCTCTGGGGGGGTATAGCTGGAAGGTACTATACTCCCTCAGCCATACCCCCAACATACCCCACCAACCATACCCCCCCAACCAACCCCCCCCAACCCCCACCCCCCCCCCCCCCCCCCCCCCCCCCCCCCCCCCCCCCCCCCCCCCCCCCCCCCCCCCCCCCCCCCCCCCCCCCCCCCCCCCCCCCCCCCACCCCCCCCCCCCCCCCCCCCCCCCCCCCCCCCCCCCCCCCCCCCCCCCCCCCCCCCCCCCCCCCCCCCCCCCCCCCCCCCCCCCCCCCCCCCCCCCCACCCCCCCCCCCCCCCACCCCCCCCCCCCCCCCCCCCCCCCCCCCCCCCCCCACCCCCCCCCCCCCCCCCCCCCCCCCACCACCCCCCCCCCCCCCCACCCCCCCCCCCCCCCCCCCCCCCCCCCCCCCCCCCCCCCCCCACCCCCCCCCCCCCCCCCCCCACCCCCCCCCCCCCCCCCCCCCCCCCCCCGCCCCACCCACCCCCCACACCCCCCCCCCCCACCCCCCCCCCCCACCCCCCCCCCCCCCCCCCCCCCCCCCCCCCCCCCACCCCCCCCCCACCCCCCACCCCCCCCCCCCCCCCCCCCCCCCCCCCCCCCCCCCACCCCACCACCCACCCACCCCCCCCCCACCACCCCCCCCCCCCAACCCCCCCCACACCCCCACCCCCCCCCCCCCCCACCCCCCCCCCCCCCCCACCCCCCACCCCCACCCCCCCCCCCCCCACCCCCACCCCACCCCACCCCCCCCCCCCCCCCCCCACCCCCCCCCACCCCCCCCCCCACCCCCCCCCCCCACCCACCCCCCCCACCCCACCCCCCCCACCCCCCCCCCACCCCCCCCCCACCCCCCACCCCACCCCCCCCCCCCCACCCCACCCCCACCCCCCCCCACCCCCCCCCCCACCCCCCCACCCCCCCCCCCTCCCCCCCCCCCCCCCCACCCCCACCCAACCCCCCCCCCCCCCCACCCCCCACCCCCACCACCCACCCACCCCCCCCCCACACCCCCCACCCCCCCCCCCCACCCCCCACCCCCCCCCCCCACCCCCCCCACCACCCCGCCCCACCCCACCCCCACCACCCCACCCCCCCACCCCCACCACCCCCACCCACCCCCCCCCACCACCCCCCACCCCCCCACCCCCCCCCCCCCCCCACCCCCCCACCCACCCACCCCCCACCCCCCCACCCCCCACCCACCCCCCCCACCACCCCCCCCCTCCCCCACCCCCCACCCCCCCCCCCCACACCCACCCCCACCCCCCCCCACCCCCCCCCCCCCACCCCCCCCCCCCCCCCCCACCCCCCCCCCCCCACCACCCCCCACCACACCACCCCCACCACACCCCCCCCCCCCCACCCCCACCACCCACCCCCCCCACCCCCCCACCCACCACCCACCCCCCCCCCACACACCCCCCACCCCCCTCCCCCCCACCCCACACCCCACCCCACCCCCCACACCCCCACCACCCCCCACCCACCCCACCCCACCACCCCCCCACCCCACCCCCACCACCCAAACCACCCCCCACCCACACCCCCCACCCCCCCCCCCCACCCCCCCACCCCACCCCACCACCCCCCCCCCCCCCCCCCCCCCCCCCCAACCCCCCACCCACCACCCCCCCCCCCACCCACCACCCCCCCCACCCCCCACCCCACCCACCCCCCCAGCCCCACCCCCACCAACCCACCCACACTCCCCCCCCCCCACCACCCCCCCCACCACCCCCACCCACCACCCCCCCACCCACCCCACACCCCCACCCCCCCACCCCCCCCACACCCAACCACACCCCCCCACCCCCCCACCCACCCCCACCCACACCCACCCCACCCACACCCACCACACCCTCACCCCCCACCCACCACCCACACCCCCCCCCACCCCCCCCACAACACCCCCCCCCCACCCCCCCCCACCCGGAAAAGGACCAAGCACAGGAACTTTCGCTCCGTAAGTGGCAACGGGGTGGTTTCGCTTGGGTATTGGATGGTGTTTGTGGTTTTGGTATTGTGGCGGTGTGGCGTTTGGTATTATGGTGGGTGTGGGTTTGGTTTTGGGTGGTGTTGTGGTTTTGGAAATTGTGCGGTGTGGCGTTTGTATTTTGGGGGGTGTGTGTTTTGTAATTGGGGTGGTGTGGTGATTGGTATTTGGTGTGTGGTGTTGGTATTGTGGTGTTGTGGTGGTTGGTATTGTGGTGGTGTGGTGTTTGGTATTGTGGCGGTGTGGTGTTTGATATTGTGGTATTGTGGTGTTTGGTATTGTGGTGGTGTGGTGTTGTGGTACCCGGTGTGGGAATTTAAATGGTGTTCGGGTGGTGTTGTTACGGAGTGGGTGACGTGCATGGTGGTATCAGAGAGACATTGTTGTGTAGTGGTACTCTGCGTGGTATTTGTATGGGGGGGTCGGTAAAATGTGTGGTGGTTGGAAAGGGAATGGGCATGGTATCGAGTGTGGTACTATTGTTTGGGGAGTGTGGTACCTGGGTGGTAATTCGGAGTGGTATCGATGTGATAAGGGTTATTTTGGAGTAATCAGGATGATACTATTAGTAATCGAGTGGGTATCGGGTGGGGGATCGGGGGTATCGGCGTGGAAGGGGGGAGGGGAGGATCAATCGAGACGGTATTTGACTTGGTAATCGGATTGGTATCGGCTGGCGCATGGTAACACGGTAAATAACACCGCCGGGCTGGTGCATGGCGAGAAATCCACTCGGCCGCGCATGATTTCGAGCTGGCTTGGGGTGGGGGGGGGTTTGGGTGGGTGGGGGTAGAGGACAAGGGGTTAGGAGGGAGAGGGGAGGGGAGGGGGGGAGGGGGAGGGAGGGGAGAAGGGAGGGAGAGGAGGAGAAGGGTGGGGGAGGGAAGGGAGGGAAAGGGGGGAGGGTAGGGAAAACAAGGAGCAGGAGTACCACGTTCACCCCCCCTCCCCCCCTATTTTCCCCTCCCCCTTTTCCCTTTTTCCCCCTCCCTTTTACCCCTGTCACGTGGTATTTTTTGTCCCGTGATTGTTGTTTATTTGGTCACAGTATGAAGTCATTGCAGATGTTCATGTTTTTTGCTTGTCGCATATTTTTTTGTTTTTCATTGGGCTTTTTGTGTGTTTGTGTGTGTGTGTGTGTGTGGTGTTGTGTGTGTGTGTGTGTGTTTGTGTGTGTGTGTGTGTTGTGTGTGTGTGTGTGTGTGTGTGGCGTGTGGTTTTCGTGTGTGTGTTTGTATGTGTGTGTGTGTGTGTGTTTGTGTGTTGTGTGGTGGGTGGTGTGTGTGTGTGTGTGTGTGAGTGAGTTTGCTTTAGAAGGAGAGAGAAAAAAAGAAAGAGGGAAAGGGAAAGTTGAGAAAGAGAAAGAAGGAGAGGAAAAAGTAAAGAAAGAAAGAGAGAAAAAAGGAGAGAGAGAAAGAGAGAAAGATGAGAAAGGGAAAGAAGGAGAAGAATAGAGAAAGAAAGAGAGAGAGAGAGAAAAAGAGAAAGAGAAAGAAAGAGAGAGAGAAAAAAAAAAGAAGAGAAAGAAGAAAAGAAAAGAAAGAGAGATAGAAACTAGAGAAATAGGAAGAAGAAAAGAGAAAGAAAGAGAGAGCAAGAGAGAAAGAAGCAGAAAAAGAGAATGAAAGAGAGAAAGAAACAAGAGGAGAGAGAGAAAAATAAAGAAGAATAGAAAAAGGAAGAGAGAAAGAGAGGAGAGGAGAAAGAGAGAAAGAAGAAGAAAAAGAGAAAGGAAGAGAGACTAGTTTAGGGAACGGTTTCAGTGATACATAGTTGTTGTATAGTTTCTCTCTCCCCCCCCCCCCCCCCTCTTTTTATAACACGTTTTGTCTTTCAAAAGTTGGGTCGTTAAATCACCATCTATGTATTTTTACCTAGATTTTCGGGACTGCTGAAATTTTGTGCCATCCGCCCCCCCCCCCTCCGCCTCCCTTCCCCCCTCTATTTTTCCAATTTTTTTTCTTTTTCGTTTCTATTCGTTTCGTTTTTTTTCTTTTTTTTTTCTTTGTTTAGACTTAATTAGTTTTATTATGATTGTTTATTATGTATTTCTTTTTATTTATTTTATTATTATTATTAATTCATTATGCACATAATTATCTTATATTTATTCTTTCCTTTATTCAAGTTTCTTACCCACCTCCCCGTCTCTCTTTCTCTCTCTCTCTTTCTCTTAATCTTTCTCTCTCTCTCTTTCTCTTAATCTTTCTCTCTCTCTCCCTCTCCCTCTCCCTCTCCTTCTCCCTCTCCCTCTCCCTCTCCCTCTCCTCTCTCTCCCTCTCCCTCTCCCACTCCCACTCCCTCTCTCTCTCTCTCTCTCTCTCTCTCTCTCTCCCTCTCCCTCTCCCTCTCCCTCTCCCTCTCCCTCTCCCTCTCTCTCCCTCTCTCCCTCTCCCTCTCTCCCTCTCTCTCTCTCCCTCTCTCTCTCTCCCTCTCTCTCTCTCCCTCTCTCCCTCTCTCTCTCTCCCTCTCTCTCTCTCTCTCTCTCTCTCTCTCTCTCTCTCTCTCTCTCTCTCTCTCATAATCTTACTCTTACTCTATCCCTTCCCCTTTCTTTCTTTTTCTTTTTCTTTTTCCTCCCTTTTTCCTCACCGTCTCCCTCCCTCTCTCCTTCCTCCCCCCTGCCTTCTTTCTCTCTCCAT
>NC_061842.1:33668350-33670850 GCF_019202785.1 Penaeus chinensis | reverse complement strand
GTGTGTGTGTGTGTGTGCGTGTGTGTTTGTGTGTGTGTGTGTGTGTGTGTGTTTGTGTGTGTGTGTGTGTGTGTGTATGTGTGTGTGTGTGTGTGTGTGTGTGTGTGTTTGTGTGTGTGTGTGTGTGTGTGTGTGTTTGTGTGTGTGTGTGTGTGTGTGTGTGTGTGTGTGTGTGTGTGTGTGTGTGTGTGTGTGTGTGTAAGCATTTACCCACATGTATGTAGGTACGCTTGTGTGTACGTACGCAACACTTAGACACACTTACTCACTCACTTATTTACTCACGCACACTCACACTCACACTCACACTCATACTCATATAAAGACTCCCTGCTAATCAATTGACCCACGCCCACAATCACATCCCCACCCACGTTCCCACCCACATCCACGCCCACATCCACCCACACACACACATCCTCCCCCACCCAGGCCCCCATCCACGCCCACATCCTCCCCCACCCACATCCCACCCATACCCACGCCCCACACCCTTCCCTGTTCAGATCCTCCCCCACCCAAGTCCCACCCAGAACCACGCCCCACGCCCACACCCACATCCTCTCTCACCCACGCCCCACCCACAACCACGCCCTCACCCACAACCACGCCCACAACCTAAACCACGCCCACAACCACGCCTACAACCACGCCCTCACCAACGCTTACATTCTCCCCCACCCACGTCCCACCCACAACCACGCCCCACACCCACGCCTACGCCCACATCCTCCCCCCCCACGTCCCACCCATACCCACGCCCCACACCCTCCCCCGCCCCACACTCTCCCCCGCCCACATCCTCCCCCACCAACGCCCACAAAATCCCCGTAACAATATGCGCTTGGCCGAGAGGCTGCGAGCAAAATGTCGGTCAATATTATTATGGCCAAAGTTCAGTAGACCAAGCGGGTGATGACGTCATTTGGTGTGGGGGGGAAGGGGAGGGGGAGGGGGGGAGGTGGGGAGGGGGAGGGGGAAGTGCTAAGACCCTGGGATAAGAAAGAGAGAAAGGAGAAGGAGAAGGGGGAAGGGGGGAGTAAAGGGTGGAGGAGAAGGAGGAGTAAAGGGTGAAAGGGTGGGAGCTGGAGGGGGATAAGTAGTAAAGGGTGTGGAAGGGGGGGGGGGTGGAGGAGAGGGAGTAGTATGAAGAAGTGAGGAGGAAGAGAAAAGGGAATAGGGGAGGACGAGGGAGTAGTGTGAAAGGTGAAAGTGTGAGGACAAAGCGAAGAGGGAATAGGGGAGGGCGAGGAAAACGAGAAAAGGGTGCGAAGGGTGAGAAGAAAGTAGTGTGAATGGTGGAGGCTGAGGAGAAAATGTGTGAAGAGTGGATGAGAATAATTAGTGTGAAAGGGGAAGGGTGAGGAAAAGGAAGAGGAAAAATTGCTTTATAAGAAAGGGAGGAGAGTGTCTGTGAGGGAGAGGCGTGGAGAGGAAAGGGTGTGAGGAAAAAGGGTGAAAGGTGGATGGGAATAATCAGGACGAAAGGGGAGGGGGTGAAGAGGGGAAAGAGTAAATGGAACAGGTAAAAGAAAGAGCGAGGACGAATTAAGTGTAGGAGGGAAAGGGAGAGAAAGAAGGTGGAGAGAAAGAGAGGGAACGAGAATGTGAAAAGGGAATAGAAAAGGGTGAACATAAAGGATAAGAGGAAGAAAAGAGTGAGAGGCGCGAAGATAAATTATTTAGAGAGGAGAGAGAGACATGATGTTTAGTAAAGAAGAAAAAAATATAATTTAAGAGGGAGATAGAGAGGGAGAGAGAGAGAGAGAGAGAGAGAGAGAGAGAGAGAGAGAGAGAGAGAGAGAGAGAGAGAGAGAGAGAGAGAGAGAGAGAGAGAGAGAGAGAAGGGAAGGAGCGAGCGAGTGAGTGATTGAAGGACTGTATTACTGAACAGCGACCCCTGCAACCTTGGAGGCCTCTGCCGGTGCAACAATTAGCGGAAATCGGGAAGCTCCTAAGCCGGATAATTGCACGCTTACCGGATGTCATTATCCAAATTCGCATCGTAGGCTTTCGCAAACTCGGCTCGGCTTGTCCATCGGCTGGCATCTCGCCTTGGAGTCGGCTTTGAATGGGGGGGGGGGGGTAGAAGAGAAGAGGAGAAGAAAGGGGAAGGGAGCAAGGGGAGGGAGAAGAAAGGGAAAGGAGAAGAAAGGGGAAGGGAGCAAGGGGGGGAGAGGGGGAGAGGTTTGGGGGTGGGGGTGGAGGTGGGGGTGGAGGGTGAAGAGGTCTCGTGTGATATGTATGTGTTTTATCGGTAGGTTGACCTACATGTATTGATGAGTATGCTGTGTGTGCGTGAGGCAGAGAGAGAGAGATATAGAGACGGAGAGATAGAGGGGGCGGGGCGCAGAGAGAAGGGGGGTAGAGACAGATAGATAGATAGATAGATAGATAGATAGATAGATAGATAGACAGACAGACAGACAGACAGACAGACAGACAAGCAGGGACAGACAGACAGACAAGCAGGGACAGACACACACACACACACACACAC
>NC_061842.1:33655850-33663350 GCF_019202785.1 Penaeus chinensis | reverse complement strand
GCGTGTGTGTGTATCTGTGTCATCGTGTACGTGCTTGTACATCCAGTTACTTTTTAATACCCGACACGGCAGCGAAGACTCTCATGCCAAATTTCAGAGCAAGCAACTCTCTCTCTCTCTCTTGCCTCTCTCGCTCTCGCTCCGCTCTCGTTCTCTCTCCTCTGTTTATTTAGTTCATGTTTTTTCCTTATTTTTTTCCCTTTTGTCTTCTCATTTTTTTCTCGAGTGCGTTTTTTCTTCTTTTTTTGTCTTCTTTCCTTTTTCTCTCTTGTTTTTTTTTCCTTTTTTTCTTTCATTTTATTTGTCTCTTCTCTCTTCTCTCTCTCTCCCTTTTTTTCTCTCCTTTCCCTCCTTCTCCCCCTTTTCTACATCCTTATCCCTCTCTTCTTCTCCTTTTCTCTCCTTCTCCTTCCTTCTCCCTCCTTCTCCGTCTCTCCTCCCTCCTCCCTCTCTCTTCCTTCCTTCTCCCTTCCTTCCTTCTCCCTTCCTTCCTTCTCCCTCCTTCTCCTTCTCTCTTCCTTCCTTCTCTCTCGTTCTAACTCTCTCCTCTCTCCTTCCTCCTTTTCTCCCCCTTCTCCCTCTTTCCTCTCTCCTTCTCCTCCCTCCTTCTCCTCCCTCCTTCTCCTCCCTCCTTCTCCTCCCTCCTGCTCCTCCCTCATTCTCCTCGTTCCTTCTCCCTCCTTCTCCCTCCTTCTCCCTCGTTCTCACTCCTTCTCACCAAACCTTCGAGGACAGACCTTCGGAATGCGTCGGTCCAGCCTTCGAGAATATTCGTCCTGAGTTTGTATTTCTGCTGATGCCACCCCATGACACTGCTGGGCGGAGGCGCGGCACGGGTGGGTTGGGGGGGGGGGGGTGCTGGAGCTGGAGCTGGCTCTGGCACTGGCAAGGAGGAAGGAAGAAATTGGTGGCGTAGTAGGAGAAGGAGTAGGAGTAGGAATAGGAGGAGAAGGAGAAGGAGAATGAGAAGGAGAAGGAGATGATGAAAAAGACGATGGCGACGATGAGGAAGAGGGAGAGGAAAAGGAAATGATGGAGGAAGAGAAGAATACAGTGGAGAGAGAAAAAAAAAATATATATATAAATATATATATATAGAGAGAGAGAAAAGAGAAAGAGAAAGAGAAATAGAGAGAGAGAGAGAGAGAGAGAGAGAGAGAGAGAGAGAGAGAGAGAGAGAGAGAGAGAGAGAGAGAGAGAGAGAGAGAGAGAGAAGAGAAGAGAAGAGAAGAGAAGAGAAGAGAATAAGAGAAGAAATATAGAATAGCAAGACATGTTATGGAAGGGGGAAGACAAGTAAAAGGTCAAGAAATATTTATTTAACCTTATTTTGATTTCTTGACACGGACCCTTTGTCGGTGACTCACGAAATAGAGTAAGATATATATAAATAATAAAATGAAATGTTTATGAGTTGAAATAAAATCGACGTTTTGATGTGATTTCGTCTTTTGGTTGTTTGGGGTCATTTGTGAAAATGGTGGAAGGGAAAAGAATAGAATAGGTGTGTATATTTATCATAAATTGTGGGAGAGTATTGGAAATAGAATCCGAAAGTAGGCGTGACCAGTTCTGAATATTGAAATAAATATTATTGAGAATATTGGAAATAAAATCCGAAGATAGTCGTGATCGGTTCTGTATATTGAAATGAATGATATAGATGTTATTGTTATTATTATGTGTCTTTATTTTTTATTTATGTATCTATTTGTTTGTTTATTTTTGTTGTTGTTGTTGCTGTTGTTGTTGTTGTAGTTGTTGTTGTTGCTGTATTCTGGTCGCAATGTATTCCATCCCGTGCAAGGTATAACACACACCTTGATATATATATATATAAAGAAAATTATATGTTAGTCATATTAAAAATATCAACCTCACCCGAACTGACCTATTTAATTCTTCCATTTGATTAATGGGGGTCAGCTGTTGCCCAAACGAACATGTCTCGCCAAAGAGCAGGATGGCTTACCCTCGAGGGAACTAGTGGTGTGCGCGTTATTTGTGCGTGTGAAAACCTTTTGCTTGTGACTCACCTTTGGAGGATGGCGAGTAAGACGCTTAGTCGTAATCGTAAATAAGAAGAGAGAGAGAAAAAAATGTATTCAGTGGATAAAAATAAAAGTTGAACGGTTATGTAAATCTTAAGTGATGATGGTGATGATGAGGATGTAGATGATGATATTTGTAGTAGTGGTAATCATATGATGATAATGATAATGATGATGATGATGATGATGATAATGATGATGATGATGATGACTATAATATACATGTATGTAATATGTATGTATATTGGTTTTTATGTTTGTGTGTATTTATGTTTATTTATTTGTTTTTTATTATTGTTTCATATATTGTGTGTTTTGCTTGAATTGGTATTCATGGGGAGAGGGGGGGGGGTAGAGGAGGAGGAAGAAGGAGATGATGAAGATGATAGTAAACTGTATGTGTGTTTGTGGGTCCGTCTGTTTGTCTGTGTTTTTGTATATGTTTATATGAGCAAATCTACTCGATCCACCGGTGATGTGTGGATAGCGTGCATGGTAAAGCACGCACCACGGTGGATGGCGTAGGGAAGTATGCATGGCTTACGTGTTCATGCAGAAATGGAGGCATGAGTTTGTGCTTGCATGCTTGAGTACCCGGGGATGATCGGGGATGTTGATGAACGAGGGATTATGGTCCTTTTTCTCTGAGAACTTCTGTCTTCTCTCTGATCCCTGTCTGTCTGTCTGTCTGTCTTTCTTTATGTCTGTCTTTCTATTTTCTCTCTGTCTGTGTGTCTAGCTCACTCTTTCTCTTCCCTTATTTCTTTCTTTCTTTCTTTCTTTCCCGTCTTTTCTCTGTCTCCCCTGTGTTGATTCCTTTGGAACCGCTAAGTGAACGGACGAATAAATTAATCAATAAGTCAGTAGATGAATAAATATATAAGTGAATAGACAAACAACTAAATCAATGGAAAAACAAATTCATAGATAGATAAGTAATTACATAAATAAATAGACAGATAATGACATAAATAAGTAGATAGATAATGACATAAATAAATAGACAGATAAATAGATAGATAGGCGAGAAGAAAACGAGAAGACCCGCAGCCTCCCCCGTTTTCTGTTTCATCTCGCGGCTCTCGTCTCGCGGCTCGAGTTCCTCTTCCTCCTTCAGGCACAATTTGCGCTCTTATAGCATTGTCTTCTCCTCGTGGATTCGCGTTTCCATGGTTTCATTTCGTTGGGTTTATTTACATGTGTGTGTGTTTATTTTTTCGTGTTTTTTTTTTTTCTGTTCGTTTGTTTTTCTTGGTTTTCTTTTCGTGTCTTTTATGTGTTTTTTTTTTATTTTTTCTTTTCTTTTCTTTTCTTTTCTTTTATTTTATTCTCCTCTCTTTTGTTTTATTTTTTTTATTTTATATTTTATTTTGTTCTGATTTATTTTCTGTTCGTTTCTTTACTTTTCGTTTCTTTTATTTTATTTCATTTAGTTTTATTTTATATTATTTTAGTTCTTTTCTTTTCGTTTTTTTTTTTTTTATTCTATTCTATTCTACTTTATTTTCGTTCTTTTCTTTTTTTCTTTTCTTTTCTTCCCTTTTCTTTTTTTTATTTTGGTCATTATGGTAAAAAAAAAAATATATTTCATCGTCGTTGTTGTTCTTGCCTGGTTTTCCTTCTTCTTTTTCTTTTCCTTTTTCTTTTTCTTTTCTTTTTCTTCTTATTTTTCTTTTCCTTTTTCTTCTGTTTATTTGTAGTTCTTTTTGCTTTTCCTTTTTCTTTTTCTTTTTCTTTTTTCTTTTTCTTCTTCCTCGTCATTCCTCCTCATCTTCATCCTCTTCATTCCTCCTCCTCTTCCTGTTCATTCTCCTTCGCCCTCTCCTCCTCTTTCTCCTTCCTCGTTTGCTTCTTTATATTTTGTATAAAGTAACTTTTTTTTTAGTTTCTTCTTCTTCTCCTCCTCCTCACTTCTTCTCTCTTCTTCTTATTATTATTATTTGTTCTTCTTATTTCTTCTTTTTATTATTATTTCTTCTTCTTCTTACTTCTTCCTTTCTCTTTTTCATCTTCTTCTTCTTTTTCTACTTCTTCTTACCTTTCTCTTCTTTTTCTTCTCCTTCTTACTTCTTTTCTCTTATTTTTCTTCTCCTTCTTCTTCTTATTATTATTACTATTATTATTACTTCATCTTGTTCTTCTTCTGTCTTTTTCTTCTCCTTCTTCTTATTATTATTATTACTATTATTATTACTTCATCTTGTTCTTCTTCTGTCTTTTTCTTCTCCTTCTTCATCTTATCCTTCCTCTTCTTTCAGACACAATTGCGCTCTTGACACATTTCCTCTCTTTTGAGCTTTAAGTTTCTCTTTTGTTTATTTGTTCGGAAATGCTGTATTTCCCTTTGTATGTTTTCTTTCTTTTTGTATTTGCTTCTTCTCTTCATCATCATCGTCTCCTTCTCCGTTCTTCTCTTTTTCTTTTTCTCCTTTCTTTGTCCTTTTGCTCACTTCTCCCTTCTCCTTCGTCCTCTCTTCCTTCTTCCCTTTTTTATTTTTCTTCTTTTTCCCTTTCTTTCTTCTGCTTAGTGTTTCTTTTATGCTTCTTCTTTTTCTTCTTCTCTCCTCCTCCTCCTCCTCCTCCCCCTCCTCCTCCCCCTCCTGCTCCTCCTCCTCCTCTATTTCTTCTTCTTCTTCTTCTTCCTCTTCTTATCCTCCTCCCTTTCCTTCTTCTTTCTCTTTCTTTTCTTCTTCTCCTTCTTGATTTCATCACTAAGCCACGTTTTCCTGTCATTTGTCTCTTTGTTTGTTTGTGTTCCTTTTCCTCCTCCTTCCTTCTTCCTATCTCTTTTTTTTCTTCCCCTTCCTTCGTCTTCCGCTTCACCATTTCTTTATCGCCTTTTCTTCCGCCTCCTCCTCCTCCTCCGTTTTCTCTTCGTGTTCTTTTCATTCGTTTCATTCAATTTAGTGCAGACGTTGCGTAGCCGGGCAACTGGGCCTGCATGATACGCTCTCGTTATTTCTCTCTCTTTCTCTCTCTCTCTCTTTCTCTTTGTCTCTCTCTCTTTCATTTTCTCTCTCTCTCTCATTTTCTCTCTCTCTCTCTCTCATTTTCTCTCTCTTTCTCTTTCTCTTTCTATTTCTCTTCCTCTCTCTGTGTCTGTCTCTCTCTTTCTCTTTCTCTTACTCTTACTCCCTCCCTCTCCCTCTCTCTTTCTCTCCCTGCCTTCTTCCTCGCCCTCCCTCTCCTCCACTACTTTCCCTCCTTCTTCCCTTCCTTCCTTCCTCCCTCCCCTCCCCTCCCTTCCCCTCCATCTCTCCCTTCCTCCCTCCCCTCCCTCCCCTCCCCTCCCCTCCCTCCCTCCCTCCCTCCCTCCCTCCCTCCCTCCCCTCCCTCCCTCCCTCCCTCCCTCCATCCCCTCCCTTCCTTTCACTGGAGCGCCTCACAAGACAGATTTGTGGTCGTTAGTCCATCTATATTTAAACAAAGTCCGCTCCATTATTGATTGCAAGCCGCGGGACGGCGACGCCCCATTGCATGATAGGTTAGGAGAGAGTTTTTTTTTTTTTTTTTTTTTGGGGGGGGGGGGTGTTTGTGGGTATGTGTTTGTTTGTGTGTGTTTGTGTTTGTGTGTGTGTGTGTATGTTTGTGTGTGTATTTGTTTGTGTGTGTGTGTGTTTGTTTGTGTTTGTGTGTGTGTGTGTTTGTGTTTCTGTGTGTGTGTTTGTATTTGCGCGTGTTTGTGTGCATACATTATTATTTGATTTTGTGTCTGTGTATGTCTGTGTAAGATTCAGTGCGCACGTTACCGGGATTAACCAATACGTTTTAAAGGTTGCGTGTGTGAGTGAGGGAAGGGAAAGCACTGTCTTGTCGCCGACAAAAATGGTGAGTGAGAGCAAGGCATGGGATGTAGGGGATGGCAGGGGAGTCAGGGGGCGAGGTGGTGATAGGGGTGTAGGGGGGAGGGTGGGGGGGAGGGAGGTGAGGGAAGGGAGTGGGGCAGGGGGAGGGAGGGAGGGAGGGGGTGGGGCAGGGGGAGGGAGGGAGGGAGGGAGGGAGGGAGGGAGGGAGGGAGACGGTGGGGCAGAGGGAGGGAGGGAAGGAGGGAAGGAAGGAGGGAGGGAGGGAGGGAAGAAATGAGAGGAAAGGAGGGAGGGAGGAAGAGAGAGGGAAAGAGGGAAGGCTGGAGAGGGGAAGAAGAGGAAGAGGAATTGAATTACTAACCGGTGATAACGATGATTATTTATTATAGTAGCAATAAGAGTAACAGTGTCAGAATAGCAATAACGATGGTGATAATGATAATAAGAATAATGGTAATGGTAACAGTAATGATAATAATGATAATGGTAAGAAGAAGAAGAAGAAGAAGAAGAAGAAGAAGAAGAAGAAGAAGAAGAAGAAGAAGAAGAAGAAGAAGAAGAAGAAGAAGAAGAAGAAGAAGAAGAAGAAGAAGAAGAAGAAGGAGAAGAAGGAGAAAGAGAAGAAGGAGAAGGAGGAGGAGAAAAAGGAAAAGGAGAAGGAGAAGGAGAAGGAGAAGGAGAAGGAGAAGGAGAAGGAGAAAAAAGAAAAAGGAGAAAAAAAGAAGGAGAAGGAGGAGAAGAAGGAGGAGAAGGAGAAGAAGGAGTAGAAGAAGGAGAAGGAGAAGGACAAGAAGGAGGAGGAGAAAAAGGAGAAGGAGAAGGAGAAGAAGGAGAGGAATATGAGGAGGTGACGGAGGAGGATGCGGTCGCCTCGCTTGCATGTGACGTCGCCGGCGGTCGTGACCTTGACACGCGCGGCCATCGAACCCAGCGGGCTTGCTTGCTTGCCTGCTTGCTTGCGACACCGTGTTTGATTTCAGCTTAGCCCTTCCTCCCCCACCCGGCCCCCCTTTTTGCGACGCCATGTTTGATCTCTCGCTTGTGACACCGTGTCTGGTTTTGCATCTTCCCTTCCCTTTTCCCTTTTCCTTCCCCTTTCCCTTCCCCTTCCCCTTCCCCTTCCCCTTCCCCTTCCCCTATCCCCTCCCTCCTCCTATCTCCTGTCCCCTATCCCTTCCCCTCCTCTCTCTCCTCTCTCTCCTCCCCTCTCCTCTCTCTCCTCCCCTCTCCTCTCTCTCCTCCCCTCTCCTCTCTCTCCTCTCCTCCCTCCCTCTCCTCTCCTCTCCTCTCCTCTCCTCCCCTCTCCTCTCTCTCCTCCCTCTCCTCTCTCTCCTCTCCTCCCCTCTCCTCTCTCTCCTCCCCTCTCCTCTCCTCCCCTCTCCTCTCCTCTCCTCTCCTCTCCTCTCCTCTCCTCTCTCTCCTCCCTCCCTTCTCCTCCCCTCTCCTCCCCTCTTCCCGTTCTTTGCTGTGCTTACGACGCCATGATTGATCTCAATTCCTCCGCCTTGATGTCGTGCTTTCGTTCAAATGTCTGTATCTTCGTCTCGGCATCGTCGGGGGGGGCGGGGGGCTGTGGGGTTTTTTTTGTGGGGGGTTTGGGGGGGGTGAAGCTGAAGTCTTGTCGTAAGAGTGCAAGTGGTGGT
>NC_061842.1:33634762-33644762 GCF_019202785.1 Penaeus chinensis | reverse complement strand
CTTCTCGCCTCTCTCTCTCTCTCTCTTCCCCTCTTTCTTCTGCCTGGCTCCCTTCCCCTCTTCCGCCCCTTTCTCTTCATTTAACCCCTCTCCCTCCCTCTTTCCTTCCCCTCTAGCTCTTCCTCTTGTTTCTTCTCCACACCTACCACCTCCTTCCATAATCCTTCCTTCTTTCCCTTTTTCCCTCCTTCATTATCTAACTCCTCCACTCACTCCTCCTCTATCCACCTCTCCCCTTTTTCTTCGCCATCTCCCCCCCCCCACCCTCCCCCACCACACCACACACGGCCTTTCACAACATGACTCACCCCTCCCTCCTCCCTCCCTTGGTCACCCCTCTCCCCTCCCTCCCTTGGTCACCCCTCTCTCCTCCCTCCCTTGCTCACCCCTCTCTCTTCTCCCCCTCCTTTCCCCTCAGCTTTCTTGCCTCATCCCTTCTGCCCTCTCCTTGCTTCTTCGCTTCCCCTCACCCGGTTATTCGGCTGAGCGAATTCTTGTCCGAAAGCGCGAGTCATTTACCGTCCCAATCTCATTTTCAAGTGGGTTATTTGCCATATAATAATGGCAAGGGGGGTAATTTGACAGCAGTGATGGTAAGGGTATATGATAATGGTAATAATATTAATATCATTATTAATAGTAACAAGAGGAGTAATGATGATGATGATAGCAATAGTTGATAATGATGATCATAATAGTGTTAAAAATAACCAAATTCATTTAAATAGGATCGACAAGAAAAACAACAAAAATAATAATAATAACAATAATAATAATAATAATAAAAAAAATTATAATAACAGTAGTAATAATAAAATGATAATAATAATAATAGCAATAATAACAATAATGATAGCATCAACAATTTTAGTTACAATAACAGGAACTATTATTGTTAGCATTGTTAATGATGATAAAGCTAATAGTAATGATGCTCATAATAACAATAACAATAACAATAATAATATCAAAAATAACAATAATGAATAATAATAATAATAATAATAATAATAATAAATAACAAATAATAATCATTATTATTATAATAAATAATAATAACAATAATAAATAATAATAATGCTGATAAAAAATATAATAAATCAATACAAAAATAAAAATAAAATGAAAATAATAAAAGACAAAACAAGACAAACAATACAACCAACATACAACAGCAACAACAACAACAATAATGAAGACGTCACCAAACGACCTTCTTCTTCTTCTTCTTCTTCCTGTTCCTCTTTCCTCTTTCCTCTTTCCTTTTCCTTTTCCTTTTCCTTTTTCTTCTTTTCTTCCTCTTCCTCTTCCTCTTCCTCTTCCTCTTCCTCCTCCTCCTCCTCTTCCTTTTTCCTCCTCCTCCTCCTCCCACGTCAGAGGAAAACTTACCCTGACAGAAATAAGTTCCCCTGACTTGGACTGATGGTCGAGCTTAAGGCAAAAGTGAAATGGCCCGGAAGACCATCTGTTCGCATTACAAACGTCTTCTGTTCAATTGCAAAGACAAATGAATCCAAATACGGTACGCGAGAATGATAATTGTGAAGGAATAGTTATTGGTATGTGAGAGTCAAAATACTGTCGTAATAATTATAGTGATAATGGATGTTCATTAAAATACTGGTCATGGTGATAATAATGATACTGATGACTATCACTAAAAGGATAATGATGATACGAATGATGCTATCGCAAAACAATAAACAAAAATAAGTGCTCGGCCAAAACAGAAGAATGAAGAATAAACGATTTTTTTTTATTTTTTTTTACAAAATAAGAAACAAAAGATAGCGAAATATAAATATAGTCTTACACAGAAGAAAATAAAAAAACACACACAAAGAAAACATTAAAGAAACAAAAAGCACATAAAATCTAAGAAGAAACCAATAAATTTAACAAAAAGAAAACAAATCTTAATATACAATACAACAACACCAACAACACAAAGAGAGAGAGAGAGAGAGAGAGAGAGAGAGAGAGAGAGAGAGAGAGAGAGAGAGAGAGAGAGAGAGAGAGAGAGAGAGAGAGCAAGAGAGAGAGAGAGCAAGAGAGAGAGAGAGAGAGCAAGAGAGAGAGAGAGAGAGAGAGAAATACCCAAGCAAATAATCAAACAAATAACGCACAGCAACCAAACGAGAACAGGAAATAGACTGATACCACAGGGTGCCACGGCAGCCTTACGACATACCGTGACACACTGACTCACCCCCACCCCCCACCCGCCCAATCTCCGGGCAGCGAGGGCGAGATGAGTAACGCTCGCAGTGTGAACGAACCTTGTTTACCTATTTAGGATAATGAGTAAGGTGAGTGTGTTTAAGGTGAGTGTGCTTTGTGTGTGCGTGGGGGGTGGGGCGGAAAGGGGTGCTGTGGGCACGTGAGGCAGGTTGGAGGGGGCTCTGTGTGAGTGTGTGAGTGTGTGAGTGTGTGAGTGTGTGAGTGTGTGAGTGTGTGTGTGTGTGTGTGTGTGTGTGTGTGTGTGTGTGTGTGTGTGTGTGTGTGTGTGTGTGTGTGTGTGTGTGTGTGTGTGTGTGTGTGTGTGTGTGTGTGCGTGAGTGTGCGTGTGTGCAACGGAGATAGAAAGGAACACGTGGAGGGAGGGAGGGAGGGGAAAGGAAGAGATTCTAAGAAGATAAAAAAGGAAAGAAGGGGGAGCGAGTGAGCGAGAGAGAGAGAGAGAGAGAGAGAGAGAGAGAGAGAGAGAGAGAGAGAAGAGAGAGAGAGAGAGAGAGAGAGAGAGAAGAGAGAGACGAAATATGAAAGAGAGAGACGAAATATGAAAGACAGAAAAGACAGATAGAAGACAGAAGACATAATAGAGATGACAGACGACAGAGGTAAGAAGACAAAAGTAAAAAAAGAGGAAAAAAGTGAGAAACAGAAAACAGAAAGAAGACAGACTGAGAGACAGAGCGAGGAGGCAAGGACGTGTGCCCCGCCTGCAGCCTGTTATCAACGGAGCCTGCCTGTCTGCCACCCAGCTGTCGCGCCCTCGCCCCGAAAGCACCTGCCGGGTCCTCCTACCTGCACAGTTTCCTGCCTGGCGTGCACGTGCAATGGCTCTGCTCAACGTCCAATGCAATGCCAGGTATTATACAACTTACTATATTAATTATGATTTCCGTCTGTCAGTTATTTTTTATACAAAAATCATATCTCTTTCGTGTTATATCACATCCTCTTACATAAATTAACCGAAGACAGACAAAAAAACGACTATTCGACACATCTTACAACCCTCAATTATTTCTCCTCTTCCTTTTTTTTTTCCTTCTTTCTTTCTCTTAACTCTTAATATTCAGATGCCACTCCGTACTCCTCTCGCCGTGGGACCGCCAAGCTCGCCCAGCCCAGCCACCCCAAAGCCCTTAGCGCCGCCCAGGACAGGGGGACGCATGAGCAAGGCGACGTAAAGACAGCCCTTCTGTCAATGAAAACCCTTGTCCTCGTGCACGGAACCTCCCTTGCGGACACCAACTCGGGGCCCCGGAGTCGTGCAAGCTGTGGGAGATCCGAATCCTTTTAATTCACTAATCTTTATTTGCTTTCGACTCCGCCCTCTTCTGAAGCAGCCGTGTGAATGAAGAGAACGGCCAAGGTTCTTCACTATCAACAAGTTTGCTGCCTTTAGAAAGAATAGAGGGAAAAAAATGATAAGGACACAAGCAATAACGAGTCTGGTGTGAGAAGGACGTAAGGGTTAACTTCGCCTGGCGCGCGAGACCTAAACCCACAAGCAGAAATGCCTCTCTCTCTCTCTCTCTCTTTCTAAATCTCTCTCTCTCTCTCTCTCTCTCTCTCTCTCTCTCTCTCTCTCTCTCTCTCTCTCTCTCTCTCTCACTCTCTCTCTCTCTCTCTCGCTCTCTCTCTCTCTCTCTCTCATTCTCATTATCTCTCTCTTTCTCTCTCTCTCCCTCTCTCATTCATTCCCTCACTCTTCCATCTCCCTTTCAACACAAAATGCAGTTGAAATCCCACACTCTCTCACTCGTTCTCTACTTAATCCCCAATCAAAAGTAGAAATTGTCTCAGTCTCTCTATCGCTTTCCCTCCCTCCCTCCCTCCCCACTCTTCTTCTCTCTCTCTCATCTCCTTCCTTCTTACTCTCGTTTCTTCTCTCTTTCCACACCCTCTTCTCCTTCCTTATCCCTCTCCCTCCGTCCAAGCATACGCCAAAAAATGATACTTCACAAAATTCAAAGGCATAAAAAACTAAGATACCCCAATATCCTTAAAAAAAACTGTCGTAAAAACACACACACACTTCTTGGTCACATTAACACTTCTCAAAATCGTACACCCGCACGGAGGTCAAGCTTAAAAAAATAAATAAAAAATAAAGAGATAAAGAGAAAAACGCACGAAACAGCCACAATCCTCGTTTATTTAAAATTATTCATTAAAAATTATTTCTTAAAATATAACAACCAAAAATAATAAAAAAGACGAAGAAAAACACACACGAAACAGCCACAGTCCTCGTTTATTAAAATGTATTCATTAAAAATTATTTCTTAGAAAATAACAACAAAGACTAATAAAAAATAATAAAACTAAGAAAAACAGACACGAAACAGCCCCAAACCTCGTTTATTTATCAGGTTTCCGTCCCTCACGTGCCCTGGAGAGAACCCATTCAGAATTCGAGGTGGTCACAGGACCTTCCCCCTCGAGTGAGAAAAAAAGAGTAAAAATACGCGAAATCCGCTGACATTACGGCCTCTCCGGGATGCAGAGGCGATCGGCGACCCACCTGTGTGTCGGCTGATTATCCACGGCCTATGGGTAACATAATAAATCCAAAATCAACGCGTGAAAAGACACTGACTGGTCAATATCGTCCCGAACTTCCGCGACACAACCTTGCCTCACGCACAGTACACAGTCACTAACGCTCGCTTCTTGTTGGAGTCCATGGGTGCCACGTAGGGTTATCGGTGTTTGTAATTTTAAAACCTTGAGATCCTTCTAAAATAAGTCTTGATTAAATCTGAATACTATCTTGTTTATTACTCTAATATACTGTAATAGTGACAGTGAGAATACCGATCGTGTCGTTTCTTAATTTAAACAAAAGGATAAATACCGCTGTCAACTTAGCGTCTAGGCGGGCTGATGAGAGTAACGCCATCTGTTGCCTTCGCCGGGAACTAAATCAAATTTCAGAAAATGGACCGATTTTTATGGCAAACTATTTTAAAGTTCGGATATTTTTCCCGCGAAAATCTGTTGTTCATTGCAAATTTTGTACTTTCACTCTATAACTAATTTCGTGCAACGAGATGAAACGCAAAGCTTTCACACCGACGAATAGACATAAACGCACGTGAATAGTAACATAAACACATCCTGAGACTATAATAATATGCGTAGAGGGTCGTGCATATATAGACAAATATAATAGGTATTTCGTCCTCAAGTGACCATTATATTCCAGTCAAAACACATTGATTTTATGTCTTTAGATATATAAGACAATGGTTACTGAGGAAAACGCTAGTGAAAAACACCTCATGATTAATAACACTGATATTAATAATGTTTTAAGTATACACATTTTATGCTGAAGTTGATTCGTTTCACTTAAATGAAGTTAATAGATTAAATAGATTTTACATGTAAAAAGATGAAGGTTTAGATTAAAACAATTTATGTCTGTCTGTCCCTTTCTAGTTATTATTATTAATATCATTATCATCATTACTGAGAGAGGCAAATCTTACAGGCTTGTTGACTTGACGCAATATAATTCGTTGCAGAGAGAGCATGCTTCCCAATACAAATTGCATTGAGCGGCAGTGGAATGCTTGTTGCAAGTTAATGATCACTTTCCTTGCAGAGAATACGCCTGATCAAGAAAGCACTGATGTACATAGTGACTCATTTTATCAGATCCATTAATAAACGTAATTAAATTGATTTTTTTTTTTTTTTTATCACAGACCTGAAAGTGTAAGACAAATATGCAGTGTATATCCAGCAAAATAAGGCTTTTCTGTGACAATAAGAAAGGGTTAAATTGAAAGTGCGATATAGTTGTTCCTCATAATTATTGCTATCATCATTATCATTATCATTCTAATATAGTTATCATCACTACTATTGTTATTATTATCACTTTTATCGTATTTATAATTATTACCATTATCATCATTAAGATTATCATAATCATCATGCTGAACAGAATTATCATTATCATCACTGTTAGTGTTACTATTATTATTGATATTACTATTATCATTATTAATACCACTATGAATATTACTATCATTAACATAAGAGTTACTAAAACAGGTTACCATCATTATCATCATCACCAATATCATTATCATTAACATTACACGCATGACCCCTCACAATGATTTATATAATTACTGCGATGAACATACTTAACGCATCAATCTTTTAAATCCATAGTCATTACTAGATCTGCTCGTAAAGGCATTTGCAAAATATTCGGCAAATAACTGTTAAAGGCATTTGCAAAATATTCGGCAAATAACTGTTAAAGGCATTTGCAAAATATTCGGCAAATAACTGTTCTAACAAGCTTATGCCTTCCTTATATCAGTAACACGAGAGATATTACCTGTCTCCTATTTTAAGTAATGGAGGTCTTTTAACTAGCATAAGAATGGTTGATAGGTGGTGATTTAAAAGATCCAGAGAGAGGGGGAGAGAGAGAGAAAGAAAGAGAGAGAGAGAGAGAGAGAGAGAGAGAGAGAGAGAGAGAGAGAGAGAGAGAGAGAGAGAGAGAGAGAGAGAGAGAGAGAGAGAGAGAGAGAGAAAGAGAGAGAGAGAGAGAGAGTTTCTCTCCAGATATTCCTAATTATGAAATCTATTCGTTTCTATCATCGATGTGGAACTCAGTCCTTACAATCTTTCAAATGCAAAGCACATGTGTGGCTAAAGACCACTAACAGATTAATTATATGATTTGTATATTATGTACATGAGTGTGTGGCGCAATGTGATAAGGTTAGATTTTAAGATAGGAGTCACTAAATATGGATTCCTTTAGTCTGTTAAAAATGTTTTGACTGATGTAACTGTACAATAAAGTATAAGAGAGAGAGTGGGAGAGAGAGAGAGAGAGAGAGAGAGAGAGAGAGAGAGAGAGAGAGAGAGAGAGAGAGAGAGAGAGAGAGAGAGAGAGAGAGAGAGAGAGGCGGGGGAGAAAGGAAAGAAAGAGAGAGGGAAAGAGAGAAGGAAAAGAAAGAGAGAGAGAGAGAGAGAGAGAGAGAGAGAGAGAGAGAGAGAGAGAGAGAGAGAGAGAGAGAGAGAGAGAGAGAGAGAGAGAGAGATGGAAGAAAAAGAAAGAGAAAGAGAGAGAGAGAGAGAGAGAGAGAGAGATAAAGAAAAGAGAGAGAGAGAGAGAGAGAGAGAGAGAGAGAGAGAGAGAGAGAGAGATAAAGAAAAGAGAGAGAGAGAGAGAGAGAGATTTTCCTATATAGTAGATATTTATTGTTAGTTTTACTTTACACTGTAATAATATGCAAACATAGCAATGTTAGGCAATAGGAGGTGACCTTAGAATTCAAAGGCTGCAGAATTAATGAAAAAGGCATTTTGATTATACATAGATATTCATAAAACCTCCAAATAACATTTTTATGCCTTTCTGTTCACGCTGGAGTACATATTCGGATAATGTTCAAACCTGTTGCTGTCTTTTCAAAATTAACTTTAAGACCTATTACAAACATCCATCTGAAACCATGAAAATTCCAGACTTAAGATTAGAAAACACTGAATTCCTTTCAGAACTGTGATAGGCCTATGCTTACTTCACCTGTTATGAATATCAGAATGTCCCAAAAGGAGCCCTAATGACCGAGATCTTTCATTTAAACTTATTTCGGTAAGTGTAATGAACTTTTGGCATTCTTAGATGAGTCCTTTAGGATTGAAAATAATACTCGTTCTTTCAATATTTCTTTCTTTCTGTATCTCTCTCTTTCTGTTTCTTTTGTTGTGGAGGATGAGCACATGCGGCGAATTAGGTTAATGGTGAACTTTGTATACAATTTTATAATGTTGTTTTTACTGTTATTATAGTTACTATACCGTCATTATTCATTACTTGTTATAACTATCTCCATTACCAGTATCATTACCGTTCCCATTATTAGTGTTATTTCACGACTGTTATCACTATCATTTGCATCGACATTATCAGTTCAATCTATAATTATCATCGACTTTGTTATTTCGGCTTTTAGTCATCATTATTACCATTATCAATCCTTTGTTATTATTGTTGATATTATAATTTTACTGTCATTATCATTATCATTATTTATCTTATTATAATTATGATCTTCATTATTACTATTAGTATTATTATCATTATTATCATCATTGTTATAATCTTTATTATTATCATCAATAGTATTACAATTAGTTTCATCATCATCATTATTATCATAATTATTATTGTCATTATCATTACTGTTATTATTATTATTATTATTATTATTATTATTATTATCATTGACATTATTATAAGTATTACTATTATCATCTTCATCATCATTATCATTAGTTTTATTGTCACTATTAACATCATTCTCATTATCATCATCGTCATTATTATCATCATTACTATTACTACTATTTTGTTACCCTTATGATCGTTCTTGCTATCATTATTATCAATTCATAATTATCATCACATCCATTTTTCATTCCTTGTCTCTAATTTCACCATCGTAAGAAAAGAGAGAAAAAAACGAAAATAAAAAAGAAAACAAAATACAGTGTATACAAAAAAAGAGCAAGAAAGAAAGAAAGATAAAAAATATAATAATGATAAAAAGCAAAACACGCTGAGTCACACCAACAGAAAATGTATTCTAAATAGATAAAACATCTGATCGATGCCAAGGAATCGCGTCAAATTGTAAATATTTGTGATTTTAAAATCTCCGCGTCATCTTTATTTTCAGTCTATATTCCACTCTGACTAGGCATCCCTTCAGTGCATGACGACGAAGTTAATTAATGTTATTTCCCGTGTTATTTAAGGCTTCCTCGCTAATTGCTTTGTCATGATAGAAGACAAAACACAATCGGTATGCGTAAAACTATTAGAAAGTTTAGAGGTTCACAGTCCCGAGATTATTATACAGATGTTTATAGTTTGGTATTTTTAGTTTGCATATATATATATATATATATATATATATGTATATATACATATATATATATATGTATGTATATATACATATATATATATATATATATATATATATATATATACATACACACACACACACACACACACACATATATGTGTGTGTGTGTGTGTGTGTGTGTGTGTGTGTGTGTGTGAATATACCAGTTATTAATCAATATAATGTTCTTCGACTTCACAACATACGATAAAGATAAGTGAATAATAAAAAGAAACAATTATCAATTATGGAAATATAAATGACTGATATTTATCAGATGGAAAATGTTGAAATTGTTTTCCATTTGTTTTAATTTTTTTTATTTTTTTTTTGTCTTGTCTTTTATGTACTTATTATATATATTTCAATAGGATAGTGAGTGATACATTACGAGCAGTTTTGTAGTGTTCATGTGCAATTTGACTTCCTGCCATTGTGCATTTCGCAATAGGAAACTGCATAATTCAGTTCTGTGCCGTATATTTCATATATTTTGTTGTTGTTTTTCGTACCAAGCGAACATCTCATCTGCTTAACACACGAAACAGCATTTCATAAACTTAATCTATACTTATCTGCTACTTAGGGAAATTGATTATCAGAATTACCAATTTTCCGCACACGTCTTTGAAAGTATGTGTCACTGTTAGGTTATATTTCTGGACAAGTTATGTTCTTTGTTAATGTTTTCTCCAAGTCTGTTTTTGTTACACTTCCAAACGGGTTTTCTTTCTGGCTGACTGACCCCCGGGGTGGGTCATCGTTAAAACTTATCAAGAAATTCTATGTCCTTCCTTTAATTAATCATTTTTTAAAATGTT
>NC_061842.1:33619762-33624762 GCF_019202785.1 Penaeus chinensis | reverse complement strand
AAAAACGGAAGAAAATGGCACGTCGACGACCGGGCCGACCAGCTGCCTCTCGAACGGTGCCCGACGCGCGTCCCAGATGAGGCAGCGAAAGCCAGCAGGCAAGCCATGGAGATACGAACACATTCGCTCTCGGAATGGGATTTCTGATCGCTGGGCTGTGCGGAAGTCGGGCCCGGATCGTGACTCTTGAATCCGTTTTTTTTTTTTTTGTGTTGTTCCAGCGTAAGGAGACTCGAATTCTTGTGGAGTCGCTTGGAATATTTGCATATACCCGCGCGTAGGTGTACACGCAAAGGTTGCCATACTGGAGGTGCGTACGTGTTGGTAAGTAGGTGGGTGACTAGATAAACGGACAGAGAGACAGGTAGACAGAAAGCTAGAGAGATGAATTAAAAATACAGATATTTAGATGGATGTTTATATATAAGGAAGATAGAGATAAAGTTTTATATTGATATAGAGTTTTATATCGATATATATATATAAGTTTTATATATATATATATAGAGCTTTATATCGATATATATATATAAGCTTTATATATATATAAGTTTTATATATATAAGTTTTATATATATATAAGTTTTATATATATATATATATATATATATATAAGTTTTATATATATATAAGTTATATATGTATATATATATATAAGACAGACAGAGACAAAGAAAGTTTTATATAGATATAGATACATACCTAGATTGATGTAGAGACAGAGAGATAGATATATAACAACAGATAAACAGATAGATGGGAGACAGACATAGGTATAGATATACACAATATATATCATGACTACCGAACAGACAGACGTCAAGGTGCAAGGTCAGGTACCCACAGGTTCACACAGAGTAGGTGAACCGCTTCCCTCCTCCGAGCGAGCGGTTCCCATAAAAAAATATAGTTTATCTCCATTTACCCAGTAGATGAATGCTTGGGTGTACCCTGGCGGTTCTCTACAGTCTATCCAAAAATGTTTAATTTGCGACACTTATTCATTTTTCCATTGTATGTGTTTATTTCCGGAAAAAAAATGCGTAGTATTGGTATTATCTTGGTTAACTGGGAATATATTTGCACTCACTTATGTGAACATTACCTTAGAGTAATAAACATAAAATGCAATAAACTACACTAGATTCTCACCACTGCCTTGGCCAGAACACGTTATCATCATCATTTAAGAAAGAAAATTCGTTGAACTTATAAAAATACAATATACATAAACAAATCTCTCGAGGACGAACACGGAAACTCCCTTCATCACGTCATCCTGACATAAACTCCCTTCATTACGAATACTCTTTGGTATTGCGAACTCCTTAACTTCCGGATACGAATAACGGGACAGAGAGGCCAAAAGAAGAGGGTGAGAAAGGTGGGGGGAGTGAGTGAGGAAAGGAGGAGGAGATGGTGTGAATGGGGTGGGCGTGAGGGTTGAAAGGAGGCCATTCGATGCTTGCAAGAAATACGACGCCAAATGCCCGTTGCTTGGAGTTATATTCATAGGTACTAGAACTTGTACAGACAGCCTATATAAACACACATGAAATGTGTTTACTAATCAACCTTTTGGTAAAGCTAACTGAAAATTAAAAATAGCAGTATAATGATAAGGGTCACATTACAAAAGATTACACATTCACGTTTCAAGACGTGAAGCTGAGGGACCGAACGCTGGAATATTTACAACTGCAGCAGCTGACCCTGAAATATTTCCAGTTGCAATGCTTAACTTATCTACGATTGTAGCGCCTCCGCTGTTACAACTTTATACATCATCTATCTTTCTATCTATAAACAAACACAAACTCTATCAACTGAGATACGATGCAGAGGAAAGTGAAAAAAACGTTCACTGGGACCAGCAAAGGTATGCCATTTATAAGGGAGTGAATAAAAAAAAAAAAAATAAACAAGAGAAAGTTGAGACCGACTGGGTTTTACTACCCAAGGAGTAACGCGATTAAGACGCTGGAGAAACAACATTCACAAGGAGACAAAGTAGATACCATCATTTTTCTTTTTGTATTAGAGAGGGACATACCGTTCACCTAAAATGGTTTTATATGGGTACGAACGAAGGAGGCGAGTTATGTAGAATGGGACATGCATTAAGTTAGGGCAAGTATGTAATTTATTTCAGCACTTGAAGTTGTGTGAGAGAAGTTAGACGTGGTAGGAGTACTTAATATCTACGAGTCCTGATTTTGAAATAAGTGTGAGCTTTTCTTGTGCTTTATTTGGATGTTTTAAAATTGAATAATTATCTGAAAAGGGTTTCATTACTATTTATCACAAAACATCAATCTGCACATAATTATATGCTAAATAAAATACACGTGTCTATTTAAGGATCAAATAAAAAGTTATCATCATCATTACTACTATTGTTACATCATGACCACCACCTCTAGTTCTACTCCAACTACTTCTGCTACTATTGTTACTATTACTGCTGCTACTATTATTGCTACAACACTATTATTGCTAGTACTACTGCTACTATAGCTACGACTACTACTACTATTGCTACTATTATTACTACAGTACTATTATTACTGCAATTACTACTAATATTATTACTACTACTGCTACTATTACTACTACTATTATTATCATAAAGGGAAAGGTTGGCGAATTGTATTGGTAAGATTCGGGGCATAACAAGTACCGAAGAAAAACTGAGACATGGTATAAAAACTTGCCATGGAGACCAAGCGGCATAAAAAAGAAAACGAGAAAAAGATAAATTTCCACAAGATATACCAAGCGACGAAGACCCAATAGAGCGTGGAACACGAGGGTCGAGCTGAAAAAAGGGGAAAAAAAGGTGAAAACGGAAGAATGAAAGAAAGAAAGAAAAAGAAAACAGAAAGAGAACAAAAAACAGTAGAATAAATATACTCGCGGGGAGGTGAAAGAAGAAAAAAGACAAAAGTAAGAACAGAGAGCAGATAGGAAAAAAAAAGAGAATAAAAAATCAAGAGAGACGAGCATTGAAAAAAAAAAAAAAAAAAAAAAAAAACAATAGAGAACATAAAGCAATAAGGAAAAGAGAGAAAAAGGACGACACGTCGAAGGCGAAGGATACGTGAACCGCAACCGTACAAAACCACAAGAGAAAGTAAAAAAAAAAGAAAGTTATCCCAGTAGTCAAGGAAAAGGCGTATCTGCTTAAACCGGTCCCTCACTAGCAGCGGGTAAGGCTATTTGCTAGTCTTCCTCCGTTGTCCGTTGCAGCCGTCAGTGTAGTCTCGACCGGTGTGGAGTGAGGACGTCCGTTCCGCGTCCCTCTCATGTCCGTGAAGGGAGGCCCGCGATGAATTCCTCAGAGGAAGCAGTGTATCGACCTTTTCTCTCTCTTCGTAGGCCCCGAGTACGTGACAATATTGTTTTAAAGTTTGTGTTTGATAAAGGAATGTTTTTGAGAAGATGGCGAATTTATACAATAAGACATATGTATATAAATATTTTTTGCGAGGTAGGTACTAGTCGGTCATACGTCCCACGTGCTGGGCGTCACAGTGGGTTACATAGTGACGACTAGGGTGACCCACATACACAATAGGCGATCAACCTGACGTAGAAGTCTTTACATTATCAAAGCGTAAGAACAAGAAACAAAACAACAAATAAACGCCACTTTTGTGAGTGTCTGTGATTAACATGTTATTAAGAGTGAAACGGATTTTAATGTTCTAAAAATCTTAGTGTTATACTAGTTCGTAATTATTTCGTAGTAGATAGTGTGTGTTTTTTCTAAATGCATTATTAAATATGTGTGAGCGCTTATAATTACAAGGTAATCGGGGGAAAGTTCGTGTGAATTGTAGTTAAATAATCAGTTTGCAGAAAAAAGTGAAAAATAGATTGCTTCAAAGAAAAGAGTTGCATTAAGCAAGTGTTGTAAAAAGGGATTCCAAGGTCTTTTCATATTTATTAGCTTTAGTATTATGTTTATACTTTTAAAAGCACGCAAACACTTGCACATACACACCCCCCACCCCCACCCACTCACACAAACACATTCCATAAACACACACACGCACGCACATACAAACAAACAAACAAACAAACAAACAAACACACACACACACAAATAAACGAACAAACAAACACAAACATACAGCCCCACATACACAGACACACAGAACCACACACAAACACACACACACAGTACGTTTGCACACAGAAAAAGCTCGTTTATTATCATGAAGCTGAGACCATTACTACCGCTAAATACACTAATCGAGAATAAGCGTGGAAGGAAAGTAGAAACAAGTTATTTTCTCGTTTTTCTTTTCTCTTTTTTATATGAGTCAGCAAGCAGGTGGGAGGAAGAGGGGAAATGGGGGGAGGGGGAGAGGGGGGGAGGGGGGGAGAAGGACCTAAATTCTACGGATAATTCACACGTGGCGCTTGCGAGTCGAATCTCTCTTTTCACATTGCTTCGGCCTTTTCTGTTTTCGTTTTGTTTTGTTTTGCTTTTTTTTTTTTTGTCTTGTATTTTTCTCGGATAGTTTGTTTAAATGAAAAACAAATTCTTCTTTTTCTTTATCTTTTTTCATATTTCTCAGCTATTTTTGTATTACTATTTGATTATATTCTTTAATATTTGCTCCGTCATTTTTCGATTATACTTTTTTTTTTTTATTTCTTCGCTGTCAGTTTCCGATTTTTTTCTTTCTTTTTTTTGCCATATCTCACCTTTTTAAAAAATGTTCTTTTAGTTAGTTATTCCACTTCCTCCCCTCCCCCTTTTTTACATAAAATAGACAAGTTTAACAAGGTAGCTATAGCGTGGATTTCTTTTTATATTGTAAAATTCACATTTTCTTCATCATCCACCCTTTTTCTCTATCTTTTCATCACGTATTTCTGTAATCCGTGTTTCGTATGTTTTATAATCGTTTTTCATTTTACTTCCTTTTTCGTATTTTACAATAGTTTTTCGTATTTTCCCTCAAATTCGCACAACTATGGAAAGTAAC
>NC_061842.1:33604762-33607262 GCF_019202785.1 Penaeus chinensis | reverse complement strand
AATTAAGAAATTTACTGTTCTTTGCATGATTTTTTTTTATTTATTTAAGGCGCTAATGATGAAAAATTGTTTGAAATACGAATATATATATATATTTCTTTAGTACGAAAATTAGTTATGGGGTTTTATATACGAATTTATTTATATTACGAATTTATTATAATGGTATTATATTCTCTCTCTCTGTTTCTGTTTCTTTCTCTCTCTCTCTCTCTCTCTCTCTCTCTCTCTCTCTCTCTCTCTCTCTCTCTCTCTCTAATTATTTTTCATTATTTCTCTTTTATCCGTTTCATTTTCTCTTTTTCTTTCTTTTTATCCGTCTCCATCACTTGTGTTCATGTTTTTTGTGTTTGTTTTTTCGTCATGTCATTATCATCTTTATCATTATCTTTACCATTTGTCTTTAGAATCATTGTGCATAATCTCCTTCCATTGACCATTTATTTTTCTATCTATTCTCCCACTTCCTTGTTTTATCGCCATTTTTTCCTCCTCGTTCTTCTGGTTTTTATCCCTCTCAATTTATTTTTCTTCAGCTTCATTTTTGTCTTCCTTCCTTCTTGTTGTTCAGTTCCTTCTTGTTTCTTTCTTATTTTCTTTCATCGTCTTTTCACTCCATCATCGTTATCATTATTTTAACCATTTTCATCATTCTCCTCATTGCCCCTTTATCATCACATCATGTTCACATCATTTCCTTCAATATTATTAAGTTCTGTTTATTTTCTTCATCATCATTATCATAATATATCCATCTTTTCATCCCCCCATTCCTTCTTTATTATCATCACTTCCTATCTATCCCTTTCATTATCATCATGTTCATCTTCTTTTTCATTCCCTCCATCATCATCTCCTCTTTATCCCCTTCACCATCAGCATCTCATTTCCTTTTTCATTTATAATCATCATTAGCTTTCCATTCATTCATTCTTATCACCATCATCATCTTCCTTATTCTTCACAGTCCCTTGATAACAGGCAAGATTAACAACGCCATTTTTATCAACGTCACAGGGTGAAGTTGCTGGCAAGGGGTTACACAAATGAAGTTATTAAACCACATGCTATGCAGCCGATTAGGGATTTTGGATGTGTTATGAGAATGGAATAAGGTCTAAATGGTATATGTTTTTTAAGTGAGTTTACGTAAGATTGTAAAAGTTTGATAAAACTATGGGTGTTTTTTCATTTTTTTTTTCACTGTACCGTTAAAAAGGACTTGGTATCTTAGTATCGAATCAAGGTCATCTGTATTATTCTCTGAATTAGTTTCACCTTTCCTGGATGGCTAAATTCCATATGCAAATGAACACTTTCCTTTAAAGCCTATCTAATATATGAAGCTGTCATCTCTTTTTTTTTTTTTTCTTTTTTGGCGCTCTTCATTTTAACAATAATTTGCTGGTCTTATGCATATATTATTTTCAAGATTACAGCCTGCGAGTTGATTTAAGATTCAGCACGTGCGAATTAACATCACCTGCAGCCATCTTTTGCCAACGGTCTGCCTCCCTTGGAAATTAGTGGTCGTAACACGAACCTGTGCCCCCACCTATCCACTACCCCTCTGGCCTACTAGTCTCCTACCTCTGCCCTCACCTACTCTCACTCCTCACGCCGCCTCACACACCTATTCTTACTCTCTTTTACCTTTCGTGAATCCTCCTCGACTCTACCCTAACTCACTTTTTTTTTGCCCATTCTCTTCTCCCACTTCAATTCCCTCTATTCTCCCCATTTCCGTATTTCCTCTATCCCCTCTCTACTGAGCTACCTATCTAGTACCCCCTCATTACCCACTGCGTCCCTTATCCCCCTGTGTCCTTACCTCATTCTCTTTCTAACTCTACCTCCCCTGTTCTCACTCTCGCACTGTACTCCTTTCCCCTTGTTTACATCCCCAGTTATTCTACACCCCCCCCCCTCCTCCTTTCCCCCTATTCCTTTGCCATTCCATCTCCTATTTCCCACTTATTTACCCCTCCCCATTCCCTACATCTTCCCCCCTCATCAACCCCCAACCCTCATCTCTAGACCACATGTCATCTCCCCCCCTCACCCCCAACCCCCATCTCTAGACCACATGTCATCCCCCCCCCTTCACCCCCCAACCCCATTTCTAGACCACATGTCATGCTCACCGCCAACCCAGTGACCTCTACTACTCTTTCACCCCAAACCAACCGGCTGGCCATAACAGATTCACTATCCATGTACATTTATACGTGGGACATAGGGTAACTATGTGTCATGACTTCTTAAAGCGTATTATCCCGAGGATTTTTTTTAACAGAAGGATACATACTGAAACGCTTAATTTTGCACATGGGATAATCAACATTCCCGTGCTGCGTAAAACGGACAGCCAATGTCTTGTCAAAATGTCTGTTGCAATATGGTCCGTCAGAAATTGAAAAGAAGAGCCGGGGATATTGCATGGAAAATTTTCATTATTACTCAGTTCCTTTGTTGACGTTTATATCTTTTTTTTTTCAAT
>NC_061842.1:33594762-33597262 GCF_019202785.1 Penaeus chinensis | reverse complement strand
TGCACGAACTGCCGTCGACTACATCCAGAAGATCACAGAAGAAACTACGGAAGAAACAACGGAAGAGACCACCGAATCGTTCACAGAAGCTTACACGGAAGTCACCACCGACCCCTCCTTTGAGAAGGACACCAAGAACGCCTCAGCTCTTCCTTCAACCTTATCCTTGAAGGTCCAGGGGGGCACCGACGCTGTCAAGGGCGAGTGGCCGTGGATGGTGTACCTGCACTTGCTCATCAAAGGCTCACTGCTCTACTGTGGCGGGACGATCGTCAGCCCGCGGTTCGTTCTGACGGCCGCCCACTGCGTGTTCGATGTGTAAGTCTCCGGGTGGAAGTGGTCGCAACGCCCCCCGGGAATCCCGTGGGGGCGTCCGAACAGGTTTTGTAGTTACCAGAGGCTTTGCTGAGTTGAAATACCTGTCCGAATATGGAAGAGAGTCGGAAGTCTTGCTGGATATATGAATTATTGTATATGGAAGGGTGAAATAGCGTTGCTCTTTCAGGAAGATTGAGAAAGGCGACAAGGTGGTGGTTAAGGCTAACGAATACGACTTGAAGAACAAAAATGAAACAGTCACGCAGTCCATCAGGGTTCAGAAGATCATCCTGCATCCGAATTATAGCTCGGCGACGCAGGTATGGCGGTCCACATACATATATACTACTTCATCTTTATTTCTCTCTCTCTCTTTCTTTCCATCTATCTCTCTATCTATCTATCTATCTATTATATATATAAATACACATATATAAATATATATATAGAGATTATATATATGTATATGTATATGTATATGTAAATACGCTCTTATATATATATATATGTATATTATATATATATATATATATATATATATTATATATGTATATGCACATTTATATGTATATGTAAATAAGCTTTTCCCCCCCCACACATATATGAATACTTTTTCATCCCCATATTTTTCTCAGCAAAAATATTCTACCCACAGAGGGGGGATATTGCTCTCCTGATGCTTCGAAAAGATCTGGTCATGGGTCGCGGCGTCGCCCCCATTTGCCTGCCACCCGAAGGCGACTACGAGAACCTCAACACCATTGTCCTTGGCTGGGGGAGCTTGAGCTTTAGTGAGTACTCTCGTGACTAGGCTGGACTCCTCTCGTATAAATCCCTGCTTGACACTGGGGATTTTATAATTATAGTGACGAAATTACTATGTTTTGCTTTCTAGCTGGCAAGGACCCACGAACGTTGCAGAAAGGGACGCTGAAGGTCACCAATCTGAATGAATGCAAGAAAAACTACACGACACTCGAAAGCAATTACGTCATCACGAAAAAACACGTACGTTTCTACCCTCTCGTATACAGGAAATGCGAACAATTCAAAGCCATCTGAATGATTGCACAAACGATAGGATTAGATTTTAAGATCAAGACCTGACGAACAGCATTTTCTTCCTAGATGTGCACAGCTGCTCCGGGCGTGGACTCCTGCCTCGGGGATTCTGGGGGGCCGATTGTAATGCAGCTGGGGACACGCTGGTACCAGGTTAGTGGCTGCTCACTTTGTGTCCTTATTACGGTTTTTATGAATTTGTTCCTCTATCTGCTAGTCTGAAATTAGTTTCTCTGTTTTCAGAGGCATTTTAAAGCGTCTTGGGTATCAATATGTTTATTATGAGTTGATGTTCACAGATTTTGAGACGGTACTTCGAAGAAAGAACTTGCTTCATAGTATGGAAACCGCTTCTGTTGTTTTTTATACTTATTTTGTAACAATCACTCTTTCAGCTTGGCATTGTCTCGTTTGGAGAACGGTGTGCAGTGCCTGGATATCCGGGCGTCAACACCAACGTTGTAGAATACACCTCATGGATTCTTAGAAAAATTCGCAAAGAAAAATGCAAGTGATATTTGTCTTTGGAAGATGCTGGGAGCTGGAAGGCAGAAGATGGTGTTTATGTTCTGTTTTTGATATGATGTTTGTATGAGTTCCCTCGTTGAGTCAGAAATGTGTAAATAATATATATTACAGCTTATCTCTCTATTTATTCAGTTGTATTTTTGTATGTCGATTTGCATTCGGTGGCGAAGATGTAGGGTGTTGTTAGATTTCAAAATGGGAGGGCGAGACTTTACATAAATCCCAGAGATTACAGGAATACGTGTCCTTTAGAGTTCAAATCCACTTTAGGAGATTCACAGCGACCCCTTATTAAGGAAAAATCCGGTTACTTCGGTAGCGGGTGTGTGTTTTTAATGGGGGAGGGGGTCGCAGATATATGCCACTGTCCGCGTAAATTTGCATGTAGTGAATGTTTGTGTGAAGTTGTTATGAGTATGAGATCCACTTTGTGTACAAGATTGTTGTTTGATAATTTACACTGCGTACAAATTAGAATTAATAATTTATTTGTATTTATATTGATAAAACAATAAAGTCGTATGATGTTTATCTTGTTTGTGACTATAATCCCTAAGCAAGCATTGTAAATCACGGATACACACACACAAAA
>NC_061842.1:33589762-33592262 GCF_019202785.1 Penaeus chinensis | reverse complement strand
CATAAATGAAAATAAGCTTAAGGAAGCAAGTTTTTTTTTTTATGGCCCATCTACATGAAAATACATACATGGCAACCTATTGGACATCACGATGTTTGTAAGTGTGACTGTACGAAATATTCAGATTTTCTTAAACGCACATTTAATTGTCTGAGCACACAACATGCTCATGTCATTTAAGTCTTGACCTTGACTGCATTGCTTTGGAGTCTCTCAAATACCAAGAAGACTTCGGGGGTGGTTCTTTTGTCAACGGCCAGACGTATGGTAGTAGCATTGTAATGGTAATTTATCGGCAATCTGACCTGGTAAGACCACTATATACCATGGATTTTTTTTTTCAATGGTTGTATGGTAGATGGAATGTTAGTTCGGGGAACTCCACATTCCATTGAAGCAACAGAGTGTGGTGTTTATCCTATAGAGGGATAAGCCTTTAGTGTTTTACATGGCACTATAGACACCTGGTCTCGGGGACATAAGGGTGATAATCTATAGCTCTTGTAAACAGGGCACCACTGTGCTCTGTGCTGGGTCGGTAGGTAAGGAGAGGCCGGGGCGCTTGTGTGGCACTTGTGCCGCAGTTCAGTACTAACTGTCGTCGAACGTGGGCGTTCGTGAGGATTTATCTTTGGTAGATTTTCCTAATTTCGGTTAAAACCTTACTGAATTCTGTGTGATCATACGAAGTAAAGGAGACAAGGGTCTGCAACTCTTCGTATTTACCAGGGGGAGAATTTGGAATTTGAATTTGAATTTCCTCGTCAGGAGACGAGGAAATTCACTTGTATATGTAAGTAAACCATTAAATATATAAAGTTATTTCATGTGTTTATAATCACCAATTGATTACAAAATGGGAAGTCACACTTATTGGACGTATTATTCTTATAACAAACCCTGAGCCTACTCCGGAGAGATTGGAATAAAAATCTGTTATCCAGTGGCCTATAAGTGTGAATATATTTGGGTCATATTCCACTTGTTACCATCTTTACTCAAGGGAATATAAAGGGTGGTAAGTAGTATAGCAGCACTCAAATGGGTGCTAGGTAACACATTTATTTATATTATGTTTATTTGCTGTATATGTATGATAATTTAGCCTTCATGAAAATCAATTTGATTATGATTACCCAATCGAAATTATTCATATACTACATGAATGCATATTTCTGTATCACACAAATATTTCATATATGTATAATAAGTGCATTTTTCACTCTTTTTATTGTAATTACTACACCTATTGATATCACTAGTTGTTAATCAAGCGACACATTTGCTTGCCAGCCTCCTCTTTATACATATTTTCGAGCATGCATTTTAGTCATATTGTCACAAGTTAGGTGATTGTTAATATAAACAAATGTGCCTAAGTGGACAGAAGAAGGGGATGAAGAAGAGAAGGAGAATGGAAGGGGGAGAAGAAAAGTCCATGCAAAAGGGGGTGGGTTACAGGGGTTACACCACGCACTAGGCCTCAAGCTCCGTCTCCTATGCCCCCCAACAACGAACAAGGGGTTGGGGGAGGGAAGTTGCCACGCATGTGACCGTAGAAGTGGGGCTCCTTGAGTGACGATGCGTTCGGATGATAATGCACATTAAAAAAAAAAAAAAAAAAAAAAAAAAAAAAAAAAAAAAAAACGTTATCATGGACTAAGATTACATTCTAAAAAAAGAAAGAAAAAAAAGTCTGCGCGTTTTCGCTGAAGTATATTATATCTGTATATCTAAAATTCCTCTCTCGTCACCACGCCCCCTACCCCCCTCCCCCTTCTCAGTTCGCCCGCGTGGAGATAGAAGATAACTATTATCCTGTGGGAGGAGTGTGTGTGTGTGCAGAGGACTCTTCTTATTACGTGCTGAGTTTTCCCGTGGGGAGGTAAGGGTTTAAAGGTTTTCCTTCTTTGGATTTTGTATATTGATTACTGTTTCATCTTTTATCAGGTGGTTCTTTCTCTCCATGGTGTATTTTTTCTCTCTGCTCTTTCGCCCAGGTCTCTTAATTATCTATGAATACATTTATCTACCAGAGAATACGTCTTCACAGAGAAGAAACCATTTTCATTATCTCCTCACCTATACCCTCCCTTTCCCTATTTCCTACCTTTCGTTGTTTCATGGGAAGAGACTCCTGGGATATCTGTGAACATCTTCCGTTCCCTGTCTTATCAGTTGATTTCCCTGCCTTATCTATCCCTCAGTTTACAAGTCTGGGACAGGGACTAGGGGACACAATGTAGAGAAATATGAAGATGCCATGTGTGATGCATTGACGAAGATAATAATAATAGTAAAATCCAATGCACACACACACACACACACACACACACACACACACACACACACACACACACACACACACACACACACACACACACACACATACACACACACACACACACAAAAAGAAACGTCGAGTTATCAGTTAATATAATTTACACAAATGACGAGGGTGGACTATGGTAAACTTGGAGGGTAGTGTTTACAGTATGTC
>NC_061842.1:33579762-33582262 GCF_019202785.1 Penaeus chinensis | reverse complement strand
TTCTTCCGCTTCCCTTATTCCTCCTCTTCCTCCCTTCCTCTTCCCTTTCTCTCTTTCTCCCGCTTCCCTTATTCCTCCTCTTCCTCCCTTCCTCTTCCCTTTCTCTCTTTCTCCTGCTTCCCTTATTCCTCCTCTTCCTCCCTTCCTCTCTTTCTCTGCTTCCCTTATTCCTCCTCTTCCTCCCTTCCTCTTCCATTTCACTCTTTCTCCTGCTTCCCTTATTCCTCCTCTTCCTCCCTTCCTCTTCCCTTTCTCTCTTTCTCCCACTTCCCTTATTCCTCCTCTTCCTCCCTTCCTCTTTTTCTCCCGCTTCCCTTATTCCTCCTCTTCCTCCCTTTCTCTCTTTCTACCACTTCCCTTATTCCTCCTCTTCCTCCCTTTCTCTTCCCTTTCTCTCTTTCTCCCACTTCCCTTATTCCTCCTCTTCCCTTTCTCTCTTTCTCCTGCTTCCCTTATTCCTCCTCTTCCTCCCTTCCTCTTCCCTTTCTCTCTTTCTTCCGCTTCCCTTATTCCTCCTCTTCCTCCCTTCCTCTTTCCGTTATCTCTTTCTCCCGCTTCCCTTATTCCTCCTCTTCCTCCCTTCCTCTTTCCTTTATCTCTTTCTCCCGCTTCCCTTATTCCTCCTTTTCCTCCATTCCTCTTCCCTTTCTCTCTTTCTCCCGCTTCCTTTATTCCTCCTCTTCCTCCCTTCTTCTTCCATTTCTCTCTTTCTCCTGCTTCCCTTATTCCTCCTCTTCCTCCCTTTCTATTCCCTTTCTCTCTTTCTCCTGCTTCCCTTATTCCTCCTCTTCCCTTTTTCCCTTTCTCCCGCTTCCCTTATCCCTCCTCTTCCTCCTTCTCTTCCTCTTCCTTTTCTCCCTCATTTCCTGCCCCTTCAACTTTTCCTTTTTCTCCTTCTCTCCTTCTTCACTCCCTCTCCTTTGCTGTTACCATCTCCATTTTGTACACTTCCACCTCCTCTTTTTTTTTTTCTTCTTTTCCATCTCCTCCACCCCTGATGGACTGTACCGTAATTTATTAATATATCTATCAAAAAATGTCTGCCGAGCCAACATCTGAGGTCAATAGGGGTGTATTCAAAATACAGCAATAGCATAAGGCTTTGGGACAAACCCCCCAGGGAAGGAAGGGCTATATGACATCAAAGGCCATATAGCGCTATGGGAAAGTATAGTAGTGAAAAGGGTTAGGAATGAGTTAATGCTTAGGGTAAAGTTACGGGTTGAACTGTACTAGAGGGTAATGACAAGGGTAGAGAGAGGGAAGCTAATGGGGTATAGTATAAGGTAAAGGATGTTAGAAGGGGATGAAGTTAAGGAAATAGGGAGCTCTATGATACAGTAATATGGCAAAAATGGCAAAAATGAGTTTAATAATTAGGATAAGTGGACAGAACAAGGGGATGAAGAAAAGGAAAAGGAAAGGAGGAGAAGAAAAGACCATGCAAAATTAGCTGAGGCGAGGGCTGAGGACCAAGATAGGGGTGATCCCCTACATTGGGCCACGTCTCCTTTGCCCACCCCCCCCTCCCCACGACAACAACAAGCAAGGGATTGGAGGGGCTGTAGGGAAAGGCCTTATGCATATTTGTGTGCTCTCCTGTTCTTCCTAGTTGTTTTATTTACGCCCTCCCTCTTCACCTTCACCTTCTTCCTTTTCCTCCTCCTTTTTTCTCCTCCTCCTCCTTCTTTCTCCTCCTCCTCTTCTTCTTCTTCCTTTTCCTCCTCCTCCTTCTTTCTCCTCCTCCTCCTTCTTCTTCCTTTTCCTCTTCCTCCTCCTCCGCCTCCTCTTCCTCCTCCTCTCTCTCTGCATCCTTGATCTCTCCCTCTTCCTCCACCTCAACCCAATGCCATCCACTGCACAATATCAAACTATTGCATCATACATAAATGTTCCTTTTCTGTCCTAGCCGGATTAGTGGAAAGATCTGAATCTGACAACAAACCAAAGCAGAAAACCAAGAGAGTTGAGGTCATCATAGAACAAGATCTGACACCAGAACAGCATGAAGAACTTGCTGATTCTGTGAGGGTGAGTTACATTCATTGTGCTTTTGTCAAGGTTGGTGATTTTATTCAGTTTGTTATTTTGTCGTCAGTGATCATTATGATTTGTATAATTTATTCAATTAGACAATAAATGGTGGTTGTTGTTTTTTCCTGAGGGAAGGTTTATTATATTGAACTTGAATTGAATGGATACTATTTGCACACAGTTTAATAATAGCAGCATCAACATCACTATTATCGGACCCCTTGGTATTGCCATAAGATGGAATTCTTTTGGTTTGAATAAACTAAAGCAAATCTGATAACTTCACTGACAGTTTTAAATGAACTGCAACGAAAGGATTATAAATCAGAAAACATTAAAATGTCATATGATCTGTATTTATCATGTACTGTACATTACTGAGTGAATATCATCACTACTAAGGTAATATTCTGAATAGCCATGAACGTGTGTGTCCACCAATTTTTTTTTTTTTATTTACAATTTG
>NC_061842.1:33564762-33574762 GCF_019202785.1 Penaeus chinensis | reverse complement strand
TACATCTTGCTAAAGTTCAATAAAACTCCAAAAAAATTATATTATATCTCTGTACACACAACTAGCTTCTCAGCATATACAAAATGCCAAGATCAAATCCAGAAATAAAATGTAGTTTATGAATTATGAAACACAGGAAGGGAAATGCATCTTTTACCATAACCAATGCAGTAATATGCTTGTTATTTAATTATGGGGACCAATGAAGGTGCAACTGCAAAGTCTCTCTGCGAAAGTTCCCTTCTTTACTCCCATTTACTTAAAATGTTATATTAGACATGTTTTTCTAACTGATTTGTAAAGGTGAGGTGAGTGGAAAAGGAAGTACACATTACAACCTTAGATACAGATGCAAAGGAGACTTGGAGGAAGAGAGGGAGGGAGGGAGAGAGGGAAAGAGGGAGAGAGGGAGAGAGGGAGAGAGGGAGAGAGGGAGAGGAGGGAGAGAGGGAGAGAGGGAGAGAGGGAGAGAGGGAGAGAGGGAGAGAGGGAGAGAGGGAGAGAGGGAGGGAGAGAGGGAGGGAGAGAGAGAGAGAGAGAGAGAGAGAGGAGAGGGAGAGAGAGAGAGAGAGAGAGAGAGAGAGAGAGAGAGAGAGAGAGAGAGAGAGAGAGAGAGAGAGAGAGAGAGAGAGAGAGAGAGAGAGAGAGAGAGAGAGAGAGGGAGAGAGAGAGGGAGGGAGGGAGAGAGAGAGAGAGAGAGAGAGAGAGAGAGAGAGAGAGAGAGAGAGAGAGAGAGAGAGAGAGAGAGAGAGAGAGAGAGAGAGAGAAGAGAGAGAGAGAGAGAGAGAGAGAGAGAGAGAGAGAGAGAGAGAGAGAGAGAGAGAGAGAGAGAGAGAGAGAGAGAGAAAGAGAAAGAGAAAGAGAAAGAGAAAGAGAAAGAGAAAAAGAAAGAGAGAGAGAGAGAAAGAGGGGGGGGAGAAAACACAAACAAACAAACAAACAAACAAACAAACACACCCACACACCCACACACACACACACACACACACACACACACACACACACACACACACACACACACACACACACACACACACACACACACACACACACACACACACACACACAGATAGATAGACAGATAGATATCCACACTTTCATTCACTTTTAACCTCTCACTCTCGTTCTGTTGCTCTCTCTCTTATATATATATATATATATATATATATATATACATATATATATAAATATATATATATATATATTACACATATATGTATATATATAGATTGATTGACAGATAGATAAACAGATAGACAGACCGAAATTCACACTATATATATATGTATATATATAGATAGATTGATAGATATTAACACTTCATTCATTTTCACTCTCTCACTCACACTCTTTCTATCGTTACAAGGAAATGCGTATATCGAAATATAACAAATTGATAGCTAATTCTCTTACACGCTAGATTAATCCAAATAATTTGTAATAGATAATTTGATATGAATGGTAAACACTCTACCATGTTGATACAATGATTGTTATCTCATTCTCAATAAATATACTTTGAGCATTGTGGGTATTTCTACCATATTGAATATGCACATGTTTTCTGCATAATATCATAATACGTATTTCACAGTGATCTGAACCGTATATACAGGCCTGGATGCAGAAATACCTTTCATCTCGTCACCTTTCGGAACTTAATGAAACATATTTACCTATTGCGTTCGTTGTAATGAAAAAAAAAAAAAAAAATGAAAAAAAAAAAAAAATCGTAATTTCCGTATCATGTAACGAGGGACAACGGTTGCCCTCCAGATGCCCTCGGCCGGGTATAGATTCACTTCCAGCTTATTCACTTCACTCTAAACTGATAATAAATTTGAAGCACTTAACACCCTTATAGGTTCCTTTACACTCCTTTTAGAGAGAGTTTTCACTGTCACTTAACTCTAGGGCCGTTTTCTTCATTCATTCTTTTATTAAAATTGTTTATTTCATTACGTACTGTTGTTCAGTAGGCTGCTACGTACTGCCATAAAATAGTGTTAGAAAATACTAAACACTGAAAATCGTCCCGAAAAAAACACGGAAATGTTCGTCAAAGAAAATGATTTATAGAAACAAAATAAAACATGTAAGCGTCTCTTAACATTTAAAAGGTGTCTAAATAAAGCTGAAAATGGGTTGTTTCCAGATTAGTATCTATTAGTATCTTCTATTAGTATATTTTTCAGTAATTATGTCAACTAAATGTCAAGTTCAGTTGAAGTTGCCCAAAGGTATGTTCATAGACTTTTGTGCTTCATTTGCATATTTATATACGTCGCATTATGTACGGAAGTCTTTCAATACGATAAGTAATTACAACACAACAATAACAAAATAATATATTCAGCATTCTTCCATTTCCGGAAATGAGCCACTATTTCCTCTGAATAACTCTGAATATATACACACCTTTGGCTCAGCACTCGAAGATAAGGCGAAAAAAAAATTAGCTGTCTTCAAATTCACTATAATTTAAAATCGATTTGATTTTTAAGAGACTTCAATAAAATGACTACCCCCCCCCCCCTCCCAACCACCAACCACCACTATTCAGAATGGATCGAGCGACGAAAGTGTAAAGTTGTGTCCGGTGCTTGAAACTTTGGCAATATGTATATTTCTGATTGCAAAAAGGAATGTCACCGAGGAAAATATGGTGAAGGTAAGAATAATAAGATCTTCATTTGTTTTATCTAGCGTATTTTAGGCTGTCTGAATCGTTACTAATTGTTTGGGTCGACCATTAGTTAATAAGAATTAACTCGGACAATATGTAGTATAAGGTAGTGGCAGAGTTGGGTAATAAAACCTACATGAAATGACAGAACAATCAAAACCAAAAACAAAGTTCTTCTATAGCAATATGTGTGCAAATGCTTCCCAAGGATGCTATACGTAAAAGAAAAGAGAAGATCCCCCAATTTTGGCTAAGGCGCTCATCTTGTTTACATTGCGAAGGTGAATTCTAGACGCATACACTACCATGGGGATCTGTTTTACCCGATAATTTCCCTGATATACTTCATGCTATCGGGACTATCAAATCAAGATTGTCGATGGAGATGGTGATCCTATCTCCTCATCGATTCATTTGCACAAGGAACAAAGCCTAGAATCGTTGAAAGCAGTAGATTTCATGCAGAAAAATATCAAAATTGTTTAGAAAGGAACCTACTACCCTCTTCTACATATTGACCGTATTATTATCACAACTTTAGAATTACTTTTGAAATCCTAAAATACCATTACACACACACACACACACACACACACACACACACACACACACACACACACACACACACACACACACACACACACACACACACACACACACAAACTCCCCCCTCTCTCTCTCTCCCCCCCCCCTCTCTCTCTCTCCCCCCCCCCCCTCTCTCTCTCCCCCCCCCTCTCTCTCTCTCCCCACCTCTCTCTCTCTCCCCACCTCTCTCTCTCTCCCCCCCTCTCTCTCTCTCCCCCCCTCTCTCTCTCCCCCCTCTCTCTCTCTCCCCCCCTCTCTCTCTCTCCCCCCCTCTCTCTCTCTCCCCCCTCTCTCTCTCTCCCCCCTCTCTCTCTCTCCCCCCTCTCTCTCTCTCCCCCCCTCTCTCTCTCTCCCCCCTCTCTCTCTCTCCCCCCTCTCTCTCTCTCCCCCCTCTCTCTCTCTCCCCCCCTCTCTCTCTCTCCCCCCTCTCTCTCTCTCCCCCCTCTCTCCCCTCTCTCCCCTCTCTCCCCTCTCTCCCCTCTCTCCCCTCTCTCCCCTCGCCCCCTCTCGCTCTCTCTCTCTTTCTTTTCTCTGTCTCTTACTATTTTGGCCATATCTAATTTTAAGATGTGCACTAAGTCTGTACGAAGAAGACAGTTCTATTGGAAAATGCAAAAGAACCCAGAAAGTTATTAAGTATAATACTCATTCTTAATTTTTGCGTCTGAAAAAATAACTATACACTTCATTGCAGATTGGCAGCTTTCATCGATATGATTTTTGGCCTTCCCAACCCTCTCTTTGTTGTGGATTAGATATATTACCCCCCCCCCACCAATGCCTCAGAATGCCTCATTTTAACCCATTTTTCTTGTCTTTTTCAGTGGCCGCTGCCTTTTCCTCCAGTCCTGATTCGGTGAGTGGATCCCGGTAGTAGAAGGCTCGCATCCATCTCATATCTCTTCTTTTCCAACTTTTCTTCTCGTCGATCATCGTCCAACTCCCTCTGTGGCCAGACTCGCGGGGCAGATGCGTGAACGACGGACCTAGTTCTCTTTAGGAGCACTGACCTCGGTGGCTCGTGTGTCACTTGCCAGGGACGGGGAGTGTCTCCGCCCGCATGAATGGCTGCGGGTCGTAGCAGTACAGGTGGCGTGCGATCCTGTGTGTCTAAGGGTACCAACTCTCTGGCGGCCAGGTCGACACCCGCTAGGGACGAGGAAAGTCCCCGCCTGTTCCCACGCGAGAGACATTATGTACGTCTCGCTATGCGTGTTCTCAGGTCGTAGCAGCACTTGCAGTGTGTGCTTAAGGGTGCCAAGTTCCTGGCGGCTCGACCGACACTTGTCAGGGACGCGGAGCGACTCCGCCCGGTCATCCCCCCGGGTCGTGACTCACAGGTGACGCCCCGTGCGCCTTAGAGTGCCTTGTCCTCAGCGGGGGCAGCTGCTGCTGAAACTAGTGTTTCTTGGAGAAGTAGAGACCATCGTTCTAATTCTGGTCAGCTTGTCGCCACGCCCTCCGCCTTCTCCCGTCCTCCTTACTCTGTAACTCATGGCCTTGCTGCCTGACACCCTTGGCATGTTAGAATGAGCGTAGGCTTTCCTTAGATCATCCTCTGCACGGGATTTCACGGGTGTAGCCTCTCTTAGTTCTTTTTATCGTTATTTGGATCATCGCATCAAATCATATGTCATCACAATTTTGGTTGTTTCCGTTATATATGTATATGTATATTTATATAATTTTTGTGGTATATTTGGTATATATTTCCCAGTGTGAACATCGCAAAAACTAGGTATTCCGTATAGGTAGGATCTGTATGGTATTATTTTAACGATAACTTTGCGCTACTGGGATATATATTTTTGTGTGTTGTGTTTTAATTAATTACTTATAAGGTATTATGCAATGGTTTCGAAATTACCATTATTACTATTATTTACGTTCTGTGTTTAGGTGTCTTCACATCATACCTGGTATCATATATTATAACTGCGTCATTGGGTATATATTTGTGTGTGTATTTCTTGATTTTTCCCGATGGTATTGTAATGTGTATATTTCTGGGATATGCTGTGTGCATAGTAACGAAAAATGGCCGAAGGTAAACATGGTTCCCCTGTGTTTATGAGTTAACAAAAGGTATCGAGAGTGTGTTTATCTGTTAGCAAAAGGTATTAAGAGTGAGTCTAATTATTTATTGTTTTACTGAGTTAAGAAAAGGTATTATGAAGAGTGTGTATTCATTCGACGTTTTAATAAGTAATATTGTGTATAGAATGTGTGTCAAGTGTCTTATCCCCCTCATTTTGTGTGTGTGGTATTAAGGGGTGTAATAGGTATGGATGTGAAGACTTTTTACTGTACGTTATTGTGATGGTTTGTTGCTTATCATATTTTCTTCCTCCCCAATCGGTAACGCCTGCACATGGCGGTGAGCGTGATACTGTGTTTGATATATTTTTGTAGGTTTAAGATATAATTTTATAATTTTACATTCTGGTCCATATATTGTGTTTTCTGTGTGGATTTCCTGGTGTTCGAGGGACTGATCTCGGCGTCTCGACCGCCACCTGCCAGACTTTAATGCTCGTCTCAATTGCGCGATAGACTCCTCTCAGTGCGCGGGACATGTTGCTCGTCTCAATGCGTGATAGGAGTGAAGCTCTCCTCAGTCCGCTTGGGGCTTGAAGCTCGTCTCGCTGCATGAGAGGCAAGTTGCTCGCCTCAGAGCGCGAGACATTTTATACAGGTCTCGGTGCGCAGTTTGGGGTCGATGGTGCACCAACTTGTCCCCGGCATCTGCGCTGCGAGGATTTTGGTCTTACCCACGGTAGGCCAGCCGGGGTATTTGGTAGAAATGCCCTAGATATGGGAAAAGCTACGGAATTAGGCAGCTTTTCAGTGTGGAGGGACCTCTTCCCATCAGTGGCAAGAGGGCTAATATATACCCATTAACGTAGCATCTTCAACTCCCACATATCACTCCACGTATCACTCCCATGGCATGTGTGTAACTGCATTTAGCAATGGGGCTGGGCTCTGGCCTTGTAATTCCTGTTGTGGGCGTGTGGCATGTTAGCTTGCTTGGGTGTAAGTCATATAATTTGTCTCTTGCAATTTTACTTGGATGTTTTTGCATTCCACTGCCATCACATCTGACGAATATATATGTTTTCTGTCCTTTCACAGAACTTCTGTAGGGGAATCTCCAGAGAAAATGAGCCTTATTGTGGTCGTCTGCGCCTCGCCTTCAAATACTTCGATTCTCCTTTGTCCCCCTCCAAGTAACGTAGAGGTAACATCTGTGTGTAAAGGCATTTTTCTTTTGTGATAAACGTTTCTCTTAAAGTCATCCACGTGGTCATCATTCCCGTTTCTCTATTTTGGGGTTAAAATCTTCCGTTTATTTCTTTAAATGTATGTTTAATTCTCTCTCTCTCTCTCTCTCTCTCTCTCTCTCTCTCTCTCTCTCTCTCTCTCTCTCTCTCTCTCTCTCTATATATATATATATATATATATATATATGAATATACATATATATATATATATACATATACATATATATATACATATATACATATATATATACATATATACATATATATACATATATATACACATATGCATATATATACATATATATATACATATATATATACATATATATATACACACATATAAATATATACATATATATACACATATAAATATATACATATATATACACATACATACATACATAGACACATAGATACATAGATACATACATACATAGATACATACATACATAGATACATACATACATAGATACATACATACATATATACATACATACATAGATAGATACATACATACATAGATACATACATACATAGATACATACATACATAGATACATACATACATAGATACATACATACATAGATACATACATACATAGATACATACATACATAGATACATACATACATAGATACATACATACATACATACATACATACATACATACATACATACATACATACATACATACATACATACATACATACATACATACATACATACACACACACATACGTACACACATATTCATGCATGCAGCGGGAACAAGTCAAATGGTCACGTAATTCCATGACAATCGAGTGTCCTGTTGCTGCCATTCCATTTCCTGATGATTACGATTACAATACAAGTGCTACCATTCTTTTTACTCGGATATTATTCTATGTTTATAATTCATGTAATGCTCGTCATTAAACCTAACATCGCGCATTTATTTTTTCTATTATAGCTTACCCTCCTGTCAATGTTATAGAAAACGCATTCGTTGAATTCAGAGAAAACGAAATATAAATGACGGGAAACTTATTTCTTCGTGGGTGTATTATATCCCAGTGCCGCCGGGGAAAATTCATAAAAGATTGGGGGAAATATGTGCTCATTTTCTATATTTTTTGTGAAATGTCTCTGCACATAGATGGCTCTGGTAGTGCTTAGCCACAAAGGAGTCCATTTGTAGACCATGTGACCTTACGCGATTTGAATTGGCGAGGAAACCGTATTTTTTACTTGTGCTATAAATATATAGTTATAAACATTAGTAACAGCAAAATAAGATAACGTAAAATGTTTTCGTAAATCAAAGGAAGAAGTAAACGGGCGAGACAGGCAGTACTCGTAACTGGCTCATTGGTGACTTAGTAGAAGTGTAGCCATCTAAGTGAAAAAACAATCAAACAAGTACTCACAGTGGGCATAGCACGTACGTACACGTCATGCCCGTCGGTATTGGGATATATATATATATATATAATATATATATATATATATATATATATATATATATATATATAATCTGCCTGGGTCAATCCACTGCAGGACGTAGGCCTCTCCCAATCTTCTTTTCCATCTTTGTCTGTCTTGCGGTTTTTGCTTCCAGTCTTGGCCCCCAAATTTCGTTATTTCGTCGCGCCATCTTGTCATAGGTCTGGCCCTTGGCCTCTTTATGTTATCTATAATCCAGTCTGTTACTTTCTTTGTCCATCTGTCGTCCTGTCTCCGACATATATGACCTGCCCATTGCCATTTTTTCTTTTTGATGCTCCCGAGTATATCTTCTACTTTTGTCTGTTCCCTGATCCACGTCGCCCTCATCCGATTGTTTAGACTAATTCCCAGCATCAACCTCTCCATCCCTCTCTGGGCACTTATTAGTTTCCTCTCCAGTAATTTGGTTGTCCATGTTTCAGATCCATAGGTCATAACTGGGAGGATGCATTGGTTAAAGACTTTTCTTCTTAAAAATAATGGCAAGGAGCCTCTTATATAATCAATATATATATATATAATTTATGCACACACACTCACACTCACACTCACACTCACACCCACACTCTCACACTCACACTCACACTCACACTCACACTCACACTCACACTCACACTCACACTCACACTCACACTCACACTCACACTCACACTCACACTCACACACTTATACATATACATATATATGTTTATATATAATGTGTCTGTGTATGTGTATATGTGTATGTATGTGGATATGTATGTGTATATGTGTATGTATGTGGATATGTATGTGTATGTGGATGTGGATGTGGATGTGGATGTGTGTGTGTCTGTGTTTGTGTTTGTGTTTGTGTTTGTGTATGCTTCTGTGTCTGTGTGCGTATGTATATATCGTATATATATGTATATGCACACACACACATACACACACACACACACACACACACACACACACACACACACACACACACACACACACACACACACACACACATACACATACACATACCCACACACATACCCACATACACTTCTTAAAGGTACCACAAGGCAGTAAATAGTTTTGTACAGGGTGAACTTGTTGCGTTCATTACTTGCAACGTTCCCAGGCTCATTAAAAGTGTGTAAAGGTGTCACTGCCACCGTCATCACCACCACTATGGAACGAGTGTATGGTGTAAGAAGGGATGCAAGGTCAGAAGAAGTGTGGAAAGGAGCGAGAGAAGTGTGTGTATGCGCGTGTGTGTGTGTGAAGTGTAGTTGTGCAAATGAGCCGAAGGCGTGTTTAGAATCCCGAGGAGAGGCGTGTACAGATGCTTCACATCTATACTTTAGGGTGTTTGATTGTTGGCCTTGTAAACTTTAAAACTAAAATATGTTTAGGCGTTATTCAGTCTTCCTTCTTACAAAGAGTCGGGGACTTATCAAAAGTTATTTTAAAATTGTCTATTTATTTTGTAAAACAAGGCTAAAACAGAACATAAAATGAAACACGGCACAGTAAAACAAACACTAAAACACAAAAGACGAAATAGACATAAAACACAGTAGAACACGAAGCACAAACATTAAAACGAGAACCACCTTCTCTCGCGTATAATGCAACTTAAAAACTTATCTTATATTTCCGAGACCACCTTATCCTGCGCACCACAACCACAGTCGCAGTTGAACTGGCCTCGACCTCGGGCCGCGCTGCTTGAAGGGCCGGGGACTTTTCATTGTCACCTCAGCTCGCGAAACTAAGTTTTGGTTCTCATAAGACTTGCATATATAAAACTTACAATATACATTAAAATTTTATTATTATAATAATAAAAACATCCTTAAAGTTTATTCATAAGATGAATAATAGCTCTATGAAATAAAATAGTAAAAATAAAAAAAAAGAACAATCGTGTACATAGTAAAATAAACTCATAATCTGGTTAAAGGTTAAAAGTTTCTTTAGAAGTTCATTTTTGGTGGTCTCTTTTC
>NC_061842.1:33529762-33559762 GCF_019202785.1 Penaeus chinensis | reverse complement strand
TATATATATTATATATATGTATTATATATATTATATATATGTATTATATATATTATATATATGTATTATATATATTATATATATGTATTATATATTATATATATGTATTATATATATTATATATATGTATTATATATATTATATATATGTATTATATATATTATATATATGTATTATATATATTATATATATGTATTATATATATTATATATATGTATTATATATATTATATATATGTATTATATATATTATATATATGTATTATATATATTATATATATGTATTATATATATTATTTATATGTATTATATATATTATTTATATGTATTATATATATTATATATATGTATTATAATACGGCGAGATATTCGTATTGTGCTGGGCGACTTCAATGCGGTATCCGGCTGTGATCGAGCTGGCTACGAGATGTCTGTCGGTCCTCATGGCTCAGGAGCTGATGCTGGCAGTGAGAATAGCCTCCTTTTCCGTGACTTTGCTAGGTCCCAGAAATTGAGGATTTCTGGCTCCTGGTATCAGCGTTCTGTCCCGCATCGCTGGACTTGGTACAGCGATACAGGAAGAGTGGCCAAGGAGATCGACCACATCCTCGTTAGCACTCGATGGAGGATCCTCCAGAACTGCAGGGTATATCGAAGCGCTGAATTCTGTGGAACTGACCATAGAATAGTGGTGGCTACTCTCCGGGTCCACTTTAGAACCCCCCGTCGCCCCGTTTAATTTGGACAGATTGAGGGAGGACGAGTGTACCCGGGGGTTTGCCGAGGCTATCTCTGGTCGTCTCACAGCACTCGAGGGCCAGACAGACCCTGTTCTTATGTGGGATACCTTCAAGCGTGAAACGCTTGATGCAGCTCAGGAATCCATTGGTGAACGTCCAAGAACAAGAAAGAATTCCATCTCGCAGGAGACGCTGGAAGCCACAGATGCTTGTCGTGCGGCTCGACTGTCAGGGGATCGCACTTTGCACCGCTCTCTGGTGCGCAGGACTAGGTCACTGTTGAGAAGGGATAAGGAACAGTTTATCAGTAGTCTTGCAGAGGAGGTCGAAAGCCATTTCCTTGTAAATGACCTTCGTCCTGCCTACCAAGCTCTGAGAAAGCTGAACTCCAAGCCCCCCTCACAGACGGCTGCAGTCCGCTCAGCAAGTGGCCAGATAATCTCAGATCCTGATGGGGTGCGTGTGCGTTGGGCTGAGTATTTTGAGCAGTTGTATAAGGTTGATCCACCAACAGTTAACATGGATGCGGGTAATGTTGAGACTCCTCTGCCAGATCCACCCATCAGCGAGGATCCACCCTCCCTGACCGAAATCAGGGGGGCGATCTCCAAGCTGAAGAGTGGTAAAGCAGCAGGTGTCTGTGGCATCCCAGCCGAATTGTTAAAGGCTGGTGGAGAACCTATGGCAAGGGGCTTGCATGCAGTCCTGTCTGCCATCTGGCAGACTGGTACCTTTCCCCCTGACCTGCTGAGGGGTGTGGTCATCCCTCTCTGGAAGGGGAAAAGGGATCGGTGGGACTGCAGCAATCACCGAGGCATTATACTACTCAGTGTACCAGGCAAGGTACTCGCACACATCTTACTGAGACGTATCAGGGACCACCTGTTGAGGCACCAAAGACCGGAGCAATCTGGTTTCACTCCTGGTAAGTCCACAATAGACCGCATCCTGGCGCTTCGAATCATTATAGAGCGCCGTCGTGAGTTCGGACGTGGGCTGCTCGCAGCCTACATCGATCTCAAGAAGGCGTTTGACACGGTGCATCGCGAATCTCTCTGGGAGATCCTGAGACTAAGAGGAATTCCAATAAGGATTATTGGACTAATAGCAAACCTGTATACAGGCACTGAAAGTGCTGTAAAGTGTGGTGGGGGCCTGTCGAGCTTCTTCCCTGTTAGTTCAGGGGTGAGGCAAGGCTGTGTTCTTGCACCAACACTTTTCAACACTTGCATGGATTGGATACTGGGTAGAGCTACTGTCCAAAGTCACTGTGGAGCAACTCTGGGCAATATCAAGGTTACAGACCTTGACTTTGCCGATGATGTTGCCGTACTCTCTGAATCTCTGGAAACCCTTGTAGCGGCTCTTGATGCATTTAGCAATGAAGCGAAGCCCCTGGGGCTAGAGGTCTCCTGGACCAAGACCAAGATCCAGGATTTTGGGGGCCTGCTAGGAGACCCTGTACAGTCGATACGTGCTTGCGGGGAAAACATCGAAGTCACAAAGAGCTTTATATACCTCGGTAGTGCATTTCACGACTCTGGGCTGTCAGACCAAGAAGTCAGTAGACGGATTGGCCTGGCAGCAGGGGTCATGAAATCTCTCGACAAGAGTATTTGGAGATGTCGGTACCTGTGCAGAAGGACCAAGTTACGTGTTTTCAAGGCCCTGATACTGCCAGTTTTACTCTATGGTAGTGAAACTTGGACACTATCTTGTGCTCTGGAATCTCGTCTTGATGCCTTTTGTAACAGATCCTTGCGCCGGATCATGGGGTACAGTTGGCGGGACCATGTGTCCAACCAACGGCTGCACCGTGAGACCGGTACAGGACCTGTTACTTGCACAATCCGTGATCGCCAACTCAGGCTATATGGCCACTTGGCTCGACTCCCACAGGATGATCCTGCCCATCAGGTTGTCTCTGTCCGAGACAACCCTGGGTGGAGGAGGCCTGTGGGACGACCGAGAAGGTCGTGGCTTGGGCAAATCGATCAAACCTGTCGTGAGGAACTAGAGATGGGCCGGGCCCCTGCCTGGCGGCTCGCCATGAGGGATCCTCGTAGGTGGAAGCGGAGGGTGGATGCGGCTATGCGCCCCTGCCGGCGTTAGCTCCATAATGATGATGATGATGATTATATATATTATATATATGTATTATATATATTATATATATGTATTATATATATATTATATATATGTATTATATATATATTATATATATGTATTATATATATATTATATATATGTATTATATATATTATATATATGTATTATATATATTATATATATGTATTATATATATATTATATATATGTATTATATATATTATATATATGTATTATATATATATTATATATATGTATTATATATATATTATATATATGTATTATATATATATTATATATATGTATTATATATATATATATTATATATATGTATTATATATATATTATATATATGTATTATATATATATTATATATATGTATTATATATATTATATATGTATTATATATATTATATATATGTATTATATATATTATATATATGTATTATATATATTATATATATGTATTATATATATTATATATATGTATTATATATATTATATATATGTATTATATATATTATATATGTATTATATATATTATATATGTATTATATATGTATTATATATGTATTATATATGTATTATATATGTATTATATATGTATTATATATGTATTATATAATATATATAATATATATAATGTGTGTGTGTGTGTGTGTGCCCGCGCACATGCGCGTGCGCGTCTTATTACTTATAATCTCAATATTATTTGCTAAACAACTATGAAAATAATTGATTTGATAGCAGCAAATGGTATTATTTGAATGTTGATTATAGTTAATATCATGAACACCTAGACAGAATAAAGTACTTGCCGATAATGTTATTATTGTTATTATCATGATTAGATATTATCAATAATATTTGTGTTATCATTGTTATTATTGTAATATTTTCCCTCCTCTGATGGATGGTAGAACACGTTACTCCGTTTATACAAAGGCAGAAAAGAACACCTGTGCTCGAATTGTGTTAATTGAAAGCGTGGATGATCTTTCAACAAACTTTTTTTTTTTTTTCGCTTGGTAGATGTTCTAATACTATTATTATCGTATTCGTTATCGTTATCATCGTTGTTATTGTTATCTCTGTTTTTGATATTAAGGTGATTGTGATTATTTTTTTTTTTAAGTGCCTATATTATCATGGTTGTGTGTTATAGGTATCTCTACTACTACAACTATTATAATTTTATCATCAGTACCATTATCATTGATTGTAGTAGTAACTGGTGTTATAGTTTTATCATTATAATTAGTAACGCACGCACGCACGAGAAAAACTCGCATACCATTTTGCTTGGGTGTGCTTTTATAGACCCGGAGTACATGAAGGGATGTGCGTTCAAACTAAAAAAAAAAAAAAAAAAAAAAAAAAAAAAAAAAAAAAAAAAAAAAAAAAAAAAAAAAAAAAAAAAAAAAACGCTAATTATATGTTTTGCTCGTTTAAACTTTCCTTTATAACACAAGCATCTATGTTTTCACGTTAATGCACTATAGTCTCATGGTAGTAATGCATTAACGCGAACATATCGAGGTAGGTATTATAAATGATGGTTTAAACTAACAAAACGTTTCATTAAACGTATTTTCTGGTATTTGGTCAGAGAGCACATGCCTTCATATGCTGTTATCATGAAGTGTGTGACTGCGGTTTAATGATAGATTTGAACTTGACTTATGCTTGGATATGTGAACAGACATAAATTGAATTGTGTAGCTACATGAGCAAGCTTTATCTGCTTAGAAATCCAGGCTAATGTGAGAGTAGTTCCTCTGACGTGGAGCGGTCGCAGCTTAACTAACGTCGTTCTTGTTGGGGAGGTGTTGTCTCAGGGAGTTTGCCCATGGACGTTGATAGCTGACTAGGATTCTGTATAGCTGTCAGTGGAGCTGTGAGTTGCATCGAGTGCATATCTTACAGCCTAGGCCAGACCAAGCTGTAGTTAACATTCCCAACCTGGGAGTGGAATGTAACACTTCGATCAGTCCGAGTGTCTTTTCTGTTGTTCAAATTTTGAACATGGAAAAAAATACTACCGGCATAAAGTAACAAAATAAATAGGTTTGGGAGGAAACAGTAATCTTTTTCAATGATGCATAGTTTAACAGTCAGGAAAAAATATTCATACATATATCTATATATTTCTGCCTGCCTATCTGTCTTTCTATATATTACTAGTTTATCACTGTACTGACTCACATAACTTAGTGCTGCCAGGAAAAAAATATATGCCTATCACGCAGCTGTATTGACTCCTATAGCTTAGAATTAATATGCTCTGTTTATATCATGATAAGTACTTATTGGAGCTTTTGGCCATATGCTTTTATGTGCTATGAGCGTATATGTTATGTAAATTTAGTGACAGAATTAGCTGACAGCACATTAATTCAAAATTAATTCCTACTTGACATTACGTACCGATAATCTTGAAAAGGAATTATACAGTTTCTCTTGCTTTGCGTCATTACAGCTGCGTGAGAGGCAACTTTTTATGGAAGGGTTAGAAGTGCCGCAATAGTAATGAGATTTAATTGCTATGAAGAATATTGTGTGACAATCAATCCCTAGCGGACGGGTTCCACCTGTAAGAAGTGTAATGGAAATGGGATTGTGGAAGATAGATCGAGCTACATACGAGGCAGTTGTGCATTTAGTCATGAGTTGTAAAAAAACGGGTTAGAGTGAAGTCTTGTCCGAAGGGTGGCTCCAGGGATTAATCTCATAGCCTGGCCCTGTATTGTTTCCATCTTAGTAATTTCAGCTGAGGAGAATTTTAATAATAATAGGGAGTATTTTTCAGAGGCAGATGTGTCCCCTAAACACTTTGTTGAGTCCATTGTAGACTGATGTTTCTTTATGGTTTAATGCTAGTGTTGTATGTACAGATGTATAGATTGCTGACAACTTTTTGGATTTATTTTAAGACCAAGCAAATTACATTTATCAGTGATTAGGGCGAATGTGTTGTTCCAGTTGCTACTAGTTGTAGGTCATCAGTATATGACCACAGATTAGTGTTGTTCGTAAAGCATAATTGAATTGGCAGTTTCGTGGTGTGCCTTTTTTTAAAGTTTAGGTTCTTCTGAGAGCTGCCTCTGTTAACGGACTGTGATTTATCTATCAGTGTGTAATTCTAGAAAATGCTGGTTATGTCCTTTATGAGGATAGAAGCAGTGGCATTTGAATCAGGTAGTTCAAAAACTTTCTCTAAAGTGTGAAAGGCTTGTTTTGATTTGGAAATATCTAGTGAAAGATCTAAGGAAAGTATTATCAGAGGTACCAAGATGTTTATTAGTAATGCATAAGTGTGAACGATGATTCGGGAGCTTAAAACGTTCCTGTCTTGGTCTTGGGGATTGGGTGTATTATTGCCTTTTATCCATAAAATTGATAACTTTCTCCTTTCATATGAGAGATTCGTCAAATTTACAATTTGTATGCGCACCTGACCTAAATTTGAGATCATATTACATGTATTATGTCATTGTCTTTTAAGAGGACCTCAATCAATTCAATGTAATTTTATGGTCTGTATCATCAGCCTTAACTGCTTCGATAATAAGTTTAGAGGTAGGTTTGTAGAGAGGGAGTCTATAGTCTCCTAATAAATTATTGGAGGAGGATCTATTGGAGCAGTGTATGGGATTTTTTTTCCAGTGGATTAGGGTGAGCAGGCGTTTTAGGTGATTGGTGTGATCCACGGCAGGGTGAGGCCAGATGCTCAAATTGCACGTCATTCTCACCCTTTGTCACTTCTGATCGTTCATGGTTCAGATTTGAACGTGTTTGAGTTTCCTTGAATAGTAAAATATTTTATGTAGGATATCTCTCTCATTTTTTTTTTTTTTTTTTTTTGCTTATCTTTATTCTCCAACCCTTTCATTAAAATATCGGTGCTCTGCGTGAGCAAGAGTGTCGCCTTGAGAGGTCGAACGCAGGTGCCGTAGGGGAAGTCGCCGCCGCGCACCGAGCCGCGGTTGATTGGGAGGGGCGTCCATCAGGTGGTCGCGGTGCAGAGGCGGCGTGATCAGTGGGGGAGGTGCGACGCCAGGGGCAGTGGTTGCAGAGGTGCAAGCGGGGGATCCGCTGGTGGGAAAGAGGATGAACTCTTCAATCACCCGAAGGATGGTTGTACACTCCCGTGTACAACCATGAAATTAAACTTGGTCGCCAATGTCAGGCTCTGATACGGCACAGAAAGAAGAATGGCCAAATTTGCAGCACGAATTATTATTTTCCGTAGATCAGGATTAAGGTTACACAATTGAAAATGTAGTAACTTGCCTAGTATTTGGAAAAGTGGCCAGTATGCCGTATCTGTGTTCCGTCTTGGTTTGGGCAGGGAAATATCAATCACAAGGTTAAAATGATACGGTACAGGTTAGACCTGTGTGAAATGGTCCACTTAGAACTTTAAGTAGTGTTATGGGGCACGTATTTCCAGGTGAGACAGAGATATCGGAGTGCCATCCTCGTGGGTAAAGATTCTCTATGGGCAAGAATCTGTGAGTCACGGTGTGTAACTTAAACCAGATTTAATTTAAGTAAAATATTATTACGGTTGTGAGTGATAGAGAGAAGTAATTACTAATTAAGAGCCTTATAATATCTAATATCTAAATAACTGCAGGTAATAGCAACAATCACGGTTTATATCTGTAAATACAAATTAACGTATATATCTTATTAACTCAATATTTAATAGTCGTTTTTTCCATTATGAAATATAATGAACTTCAAGTATGTTTACGATATGGATATATATATATATATTTTTTTTTTTCCCTTTTTTCGTATTATAATCACATGCATAAACACTAAACACAAAGATGCTTTTTTCACGTTACTCTGTTTGTGTATGCTGGAAGATATGAAAAGCTGCTATTTATTTTGCAACGATACATCACTTTACATTTTTTTCTTTCTTTCGTGATGAATATAGGCAGAAGCACATAATTTACTATAATGGTTAAGTTCACAAAAATAGTAACTAAAGAGATCGTATCCATAGTTACGTCAGTCAGCTGTCAGCTTAACCATTATAATATGGTCATTAAGGCATGAGCACGCTTTTGTTATCGCTAATAATAACAGCTATCAGTGCTATTATCCAGTATTATCATCTACAGAAATATTGTAATCGATATCATCATTATTGCTCAGTTTTCACCATTAATTTTAATGATTGTTGTTCCAGACTGCCTTTTTCTACATTGTTACTGATTCCTCTATTCAATTTCATATATATATTTTAAGATATCATACTTTAAGTTTCTCGTAATGTGTTCGGTGTTTGCTAAGGGATTATCATCATTTCTTTGGTTTTAGTTTAATGTAATGCGTTTATTGATTAGTAATTGCATTAGTCCCGTGATTATTATTTTTTTCTTGCATTGTTACTGAATCCCGACATTTTCTCCGTGCATGCATGTTTTTGCCCGTATTTTTTTAACAGTTTTTCTTAAATCGTGCCTGTTATTATCGATCACTTCCGTGTTTAATATTTTTTTTTATCGGTCATTCCTATTATGTTACAGTATTTTCTTCAATACGATTAATGAGAACTGTTTCTAGTGTTACTGGTTGATCAGTGTGTTCATGTATGTTTTATGCTGGCCTTTCGTTTACACGCATTAATTTCAATTTAAACAACTCTTCAAAGGTGCATATGCTTATTCTGCTTTATGTAATACTAATGCAACTCTTCAAAGGTCCATATGTTTATTCTGCTTTATGTAATATTAATGCGTATTCATTTATGTCCGTAATATATCTTCAACATAACGAATCAGGTTATAACGACGACCCGTGGTTTTTCTTCCAGTGCGCTCGACATTTTGCTGCTCCCAAACACTTGTTCGAACAGATGTTTCTTGTACCGTGCGGTCTTACCTCCACTCTTATCGGCAAACTTTAAACACATACAAATCTTATATCTTTTATTTTCACCCCGTCTATTTTTAACCTGTAGTTGAGACTCGGATTCCGCTGTGTGTAAATGTGTGCCCGGCGACAGGACCGATACTTGGATCTGGAGGAGGCCACGACGGAGGTAACACGGCGAGGGGGATGTTTGGGACGTGAGGAAAGAGCGAGTAGATTCTTCTTGTCATGTCATGTCATGCGCCTTTTTCTCCTCGTCTGTTTTGATTTGCTCTTCGATTTGTTTGTTTTATTTATTTTTTTGTTGTTTTATTTGTTTGCTTATTATTTGTTTATTGTTCTAATTATTCATATTCTTATTCTTATTGTTATTATTGTTATTATTCTTAATATTATTGATATTGTTATTGCTATTATTATTATTACTATTACTATTATTATTATTATTATTATTATTATTATTATTATTATTATTATTATTATTATTATTATTATTATTATTATTGTGTGTTTGTGTTCGTGTGTGTGTGTGTGTGTTCGTTTGTGTGTGTGTGTTCATGTGTGTGTGTGTGTGTGTGTGTTTTCATGTGTGTGTTCATGTGTGTGTGTGTGTGTTTTCATGTGTGTGTTCATGTGTCTGTGTGTTTTCATGTGTGTTCATGTGTGTGTGTGTGTGTTTTCATGTGTTCGTGTTCGTGTGTGTGTGTTCATGTGTGTGTGTGTGTGTGTGTGTTTTCATGTGTGTGTGTTTTCATGTGTGTGTGTTCGTGTTCTTGTTCGTGTTCATGTTCGTGTGTGTGTGTGTGTGTGTATGTGTGTGTGTGTTCGCGTGTGTGTGTGTTCGCGCGTGTGTGTGTGTGTGTGTTCGCGTGTGTGTGTGTGTGTTCGCGCGCGCGCGTGTGTGTGTGTGTGTGTGTGTGTGTTCATGTGTGTGTGTGTTCATATGTGTGTGTGTGTGTATGTGTGTGTGTGTGTCTGTGTGATAATAATAATAATTTAATAATTTAGACAGTGAGAGAAAGTTAGATTAACTTAGTTATAAGTTAGTTTTAAATTTTAAATTTCAACAGTTATTCTACAGTCGTCTGATTGAGCAACATGTTTTATTTCGCCGAACTCACTTTTCATGAATATCGCATCGCCTCATATGGCAATACTGGATCTTTTCCACGTCACAGGGGGGATGTAAACAAAGCGTTCGAGTGCGATGATAATCTCGAACCTTGGCTTAATATTGTAGGAAGTATTGCGTTTTGAATCGGTTTGATCATAAATAATTAATTATAGTTCATGAATAGTAAACATTTTTTGTGTGTGTAATGAGAAATTGCATTATTATGCGTGTTGTATTGGACGAATTTCATCAGCTTTAAGGCCACGAACAATTTAGCAGCTGATTTATAACTCGGACTTGTAACATTACTGCAGTGAAATCCTTACCATTATCATTATCATTAAGTAGTGTTATTGTTATTGTTTTTATTGTTATTGTTCTTTTTTGTTTTGTTATTCTTCAAGTTGTTCTTATTCTTGTTATGGTTCTTGTTATTGTTCTTGTTATCAATGGAGTGAGATTGACTAATCGGGTAATATTTCACACTGATCCAAGGTCTTTAGTAAAGTCTAGATTTAAAAAAAAATCTCATTCTTATTTAGCCACGTCTAAAACCTTTCACTTAAGACTTTTATATACACCTTTGACGAACTTTTAACCCATTCCGAGGTGTGCATGGAAGAAAAATGATAAACACTAAAAGCATCACGAAATGATAACCACCAACACATCAAGCGCTAAACATGGAAGAAATGATAATCACGAAATAATCACGAAATGATAACCTTAATCTAAACTTAACACGTCCAGCACTAAAGCCTTCCATCGCTATAATTGGCCGACGGACGTGATAGCATGCGAGGAAGTTAGCGTCTTTGGGTCTTCGTTGAGTGGTTTGAGTTATTTCAACTTTAATTTATGTTATCTTATCATTGTTTGTGTGTGTTTACTTGTTTGTTTGTTTATTGGAGTATATAGCTATGGTTATTGAGATGTTTACAATTCATTGAGCGTTTTTATTTTTTTATGGGTATTTGTGTGTTTACTTGTTTCTACATTGTTTTCTTTGGTTATTTGTATGTTTATTGATTTTCCACTTGTTTGTTTATCTCGCAAGTGAGGAGGATGCCCGCGCACGTGATGACCGCTGCCAATTCTTTTTATTTTAGCAAATACATTTTTATATTGTTTTATCAAACTTTCCTACCCACAGTGGATAAAGCACCTAAGCACACTTTTGTTTTGTTTAAGTTTTAATATTTTCACATATATATATATAATAGATCACGGATGCCCATTTTGAGGTCTTAGAGCTCAATAATATTAATTTTAAGTTTAGTTTATTTATTCATTTTATTTAAATTTCGTATCAGAAGCATTTTACGTTTTCGATCTTTTAAATATTTTATGGTTCGGTACAAAGCAAATTTATATTTTAAAATAGTTATTTTAATCCTATGTTGTTTTTTTATTCGATTATTTTATTGCATATACAGGGATTTTAACATTATGGAGAGTTTTATTTTTTTATTAATTTTAAAGAACCATAACTAGCTCCTTTTCCCGCCTAGAAGATGACGTGGGAAGCAAGGAAAAACAAAGGGGATTTTGCTAGTGGTCTTCCACGGCTGCTTTCCCTGTCAAGTTAAGAGGTCGTGTTTTTTTTTTTTTTCATGTAGGGAGCAAGGAATTATTTGCGAGATATTTGTTCGGCCGAAGTGACCTCGAGTGGCCGGTGCTTAAAATCTTCGGGTTTCTGTTGTTTTAGCCAAAGTTCCATTTTACTGTTTTATCGTTTGCGTTTAATCTTCTTTGCCTGGTTTCATTTGTTTTAAAACTTCATAAGCAAGCATTCGTACAAGATCTATCTTGCACCACCTTGTAAACAAAAGTGTCATGGTGAGTTGTGTTCAATTGAAATATATACGGAGACGGTCCTCAGTTCAACCCTGACTCTGGGAATAATCGTTTGGTAAGCTATAGTAGGTTGCTTAGAAATTCAAGTAGTCGATTACGCCCACCACTAATGAATACCATTGCCATATTTGGTCAGATCTAAGTTTCTATGCTCAAAAATGTTAACGGATAATCTTGTATATCTTACGTATTTATATAACTGCGTATCTATACCTAAATATATCTGTATTTATATCAGTATAATGTATATCTTTATGCATTTCTGTATATAATTATGTATGTCAAAGAGAGAGAGAGAGAGAGAGAGAGAGAGAGAGAGAGAGAGAGAGAGAGAGAGAGAGAGAGAGAGAGAGAGAGAGAGAGAGAGAGACAGGGGGGGGGGGGGGGAGGGGTGTCTGAAAGGCATCTATTTATTTTCTGTGCCGTATTAGAGCCTGACGTTGGCGACCATGTTTAATTTCATGGTTGTACAAGGGAGTGTACGAAGGTGGTTTCCCGTTGCCTTCCTTCGGGTGATTGGAGAGTTCACCATCTCTCTTACCAGTGGATTCTCTGCTTGCATTTCTGCAACCATTGTCTTTTGGCGTCGTAACTCTTCCGCTGATCGTGTTGCCTCTGCACCGCGATCACCTGATTGGATGCCCTTCCTAGTCAACCGCGGTTCGGTGCTATTAACACCTGTGTCACGTCATCTATTAGTATATCGAAAAGTGAGATAGGCCTTGCATTAATAGCAATACACCACTCAGAAAAATACACTTTTATGCATCGTATTGATATCCATTCTTACTAATTACCCAAAGTAATAAAGCTGGCACATCGATCTACTTATACATATTTACTAAGCACATTAAAAAAAAAAGTAACGAGGGTAAGAAAGCTGGTACACCGATCTTTTTAAACATTTATTTTCAAAGCATTATTTAAAAACAAGCATTTAACGACCATCATGAAAAAGGAAGTCCTTCTCACTCCCTCAGAGCTGAACCGGGAAGCGTTATCAATCCAAGACCAGGGTAGTATGTGGACGTGGCTGATACTAATCGTTGTCTTCACTTCAGTCTGCGGAAGACCAGGGAGATCTCGCGCCCCGGGTCCGAGCGGCGTGAAGGAAAGGGTGAGTGAGCGAAATACGTTATTACTTGTTCAGGCAATGGGGTCAAAATAGCATTGGATGAAAGGGTGGTACGTCCAAATGAGTTTTTGATTCCCTTATATTTCCTTATCTTTCTTTCTCATTTCTTGTTTGACACTAGGTATTACTTATTTCAATTTTACATTGGCATTATACAGATGTACATTTGCGAGTATTCAAAAAATATATATTTTTTAACGGAAGATGCATTATTATTGCAGTATATCTTAAAGCTACCAACATCAATCTATCTATTTATATACATACATACATCCATATATACATATATATATAATAAACTCGACAATCAAACTTACTGTACATTTAAAATTTTGCAGGGTATGTTTCGGAATCTGTAGATGTGTATCCTTATAAAATATTCCCATTGAGCAATGTCTTCGGATAAACTGCCTATGGTAATGCCGACTTCTACAGTAGGGTTTAGCCGTCCTGGTGGTACATTACATTGTGGTTGTCTCGGGGAATAGCCTGTAATTCTTCAGGGGGGCAGTACGCTCTTGGGGAATTTTGAACATAGTAGCGAGGGAAGCAACGTCTCTCCGCTCCAGCAGGCTCTGTAGACTGGGTTCAGTGGCCGGTTCATCTTCTCGAATAGTTTTTCTAGCCCTTTGCTTGAATCTTGTCCTATTTCCGTCAATACAAACTCTTGATCAGAAGTGCCAGTGTATCCCAAAGGGGGTCAGGCCACTCAGGGGCGTCATTTCACCTTGCTCTTGGGACGTGGGGGGTGGGGGGTGAGCTATTCTATGAGCATTTTTAAATTACGACCAGATCTGTAAAGGTGCAATTTAGGGAAAGATCGTGGGAGTGTGGCCTTTGGGGGGAGTAAGCTTGACCTTCTGGGGGCAATCAAAGTCTTGGGGGGAGGGGGGTGAGGGAAGGGTCAAACGACGCCTTTGAGGCCACTATATCTTCAAGTTAGGTCCGCAAACACTGAAACTAAAGAAGAGGCTGAACTACGATTGGTTCGGGTAAAAATCGCCAGAAAGCTATCGAGGCTGTCTGGTATCATGTGTCGGTAAAGGTGGCCTAATTATAAGGATGTGATCGGACTCATTTTCCATCACAAATTGGCCGTGAGCACGTGAGGCTCTGTAGCGGCAGTGGGCCTTGAGATGGTGGGCGATAAAACAGCTGCGGCTCAGGGTCACTTGGCCCCTGATATCGGTGCCTCCTTAAAAATCCGTATTTCTAGACCATATCGATCGGAACTATCTGCATTTTTTTTTTTTTTTTATCTATAACAAAGCACCGCGCATCTACCTATTGCTGAACGATCTCTTCTGATCCAGGAACAATAGCCTGTATTTCTTGCTTAGTTCTACGGTACTCTAGCGTCCAGGAATGTCTTATAAATGCTTATAAAGATATAGGTCAAGTCTCCAATATTGGTGTGAACCCTGTTTTATATTGGTTACGTTGGTGTTTGTATGCCTGTATATGTGCTGTGTGTGTATTAGCCTGGTATTGTTTTTTTTTTTAATGTGTGTTTGTGTATATGTGTATATGTGTGTATATGTATGTGTATGTGTATGTGTATGTGTATGTGTATGTGTATGTGTATGTGTATGTGTATGTGTATGTGTATGTGTATGTGTATGTGTATGTGTGTGTGTGTGTGTGTGTGTGTATGTGTATGTGTATGTGTATGTGTATGTGTGTGTGTGTGTATTAGCGAGCATGATAGGCGGGCACAGGGACGGGCAAACTAACAGCAAACAAGTAATTTCCTCGTTGTCTCCTCGCCTGTAACGTCACCGCCGACGTGTCCGACGATCATGCCCGCTGGTGTGGACTGGCCTTTATGCGTTTAGGAACACGGAAACCACCCAACCGTCTCTTGTCACATTTCAGAAAATGTCTTAAAAAACAGAGAGGAGTTCTTTTTTTACGCGTGATCTGTCCTCCCGGAAGCTAAATTGCGTAGTTAATATCATACTAACCTATAGTTTCTTAATTATCCATTCTAGAGAGAGTTTTCCTCGTCGCCGCTCTTATATAAAGGCGTAATGTTGGCAAATTTCCTTTTTTTTTTTAGTTTTAGTTTAGTTTTTCTTCTCACTGCATTCTGGAATATCAACAGCAAAGGAGTACACGGTTGTTCATCACATATGTCTTAAACCCTTCAGTAGGTGTTTTTATTTCGTCATTTTTGATTGGGGTGTTTTCGATATTCTGATTGTCGTTCATAAGGTTTATACGCTGTATGCGCGTGCTTGCGCTGGTTGGGTATTTAGTGCACGTTGGGTATATCTATGTAAATCTATCTATCTACCTATGTGAGTGTGGGGGGGGGGGGGGGTCGCGTGCACACACTCACTCTCACTCTCACTCTCTCACTCTCACTCTCACTCTCACTCTCTCACTCCTCACTCTCCTCACTCTCTCACTCTCTCACTCTCACTCTCACTCTCACTCTCACTCTCACTCTCACTCTCACTCACTCTCTCTCTCTCTCTCTCTCTCTCTCTCTCTCTCTCTCTCTCTCTCTCTCTCTCTCTCTCTCTCTCTCTCTCTCTCTCTCTCTCTCTCTCTCTCACTCTCTCACTCTCTCACTCTCTCTTTCTCTCTTTCTCTCCCCCCTCTTTCTTTCTCTCCCCCTCTTTCTTTCTCCCCCCCCCCCCTCTTTCTTTCTCTCACATATATACGCATATGAATTTCAAGACGTCTTCATCCACCTAACGTTCGTATGCGTGACCTCAAAACCTACCAACAGGAATTCGGCGAGCTGACGGAGCTTGCAAAACTCTTCCGAAGATGCCGCGGCAAGGCGACCCAGGACCCATCCGCGAGGAGTGCCCTGGTGCGGTGCCTCAGGAAAGGCGGGGTCGCTGAGGGGAGCAGTGCCCGAGGGGGGGCCAAGAGGGGGAGAAAGTCCAAGAAGAAGAAGAGGAAGAAGAGGAAGAACGCGAAGAAAAAGGGTAAAATAAAGGGGTTTTGGGGAACGTGTAAAGATAAGGAGGAATGGTAGTCGGGTAAAATAAATAATAGTTGATAGTGTTTAGTTGGTGTGTATTCACTGTTTCTGAAGACATTATTGATGATGAATTAAATTATCTTTATTTGTCCATCGAGCTGCCTGTCTACCTGTATGCCTATATATTTATCAGTTTGTTTGTTTATCCGCCTATCAATTTGCCTATCTATCTGCCTGTCTACCTGTATACCTGTATACCTATCTACCTATCTATCCGTTTGCTTATCTATCCGCCTATCTGTCCATACCTCTCTACCCATCTACATCTATCTATATCTATATCTCAGTCCACCAATGCGACCATGTATATTCATCCATATGGCATCAGACGTCATGCTTCCACCGAGAATTGTTAACCCAATCGCCCTGTATGGCAAGAATACATGCCATGCCCCATGTAATACAAGTTTATTTATTTTATTTATACATAGATGACTCTACAAGTGCTTAGTCACCAAGGAGTCGGTTATTAATCCTACCAATCTGTTTATCTTTTTGGAAAGGGTCTTTTGCATTATTTCGATGTCAGCTGTATTAAAAAGAAAAACACATTTTCCCGCCAATCCAAGGACTGGGGAAATCAGGATCGGTCACTAGGGCTACTGACAGACTCCTTGCCGGCTGAGCACATGTGGAACCATCTGTATATAACAACATTCACAATTAAATACAGGAGACAGAACATAAATCTGGGGCGAATGGGTGAAAAAGAACAGGAGTAGCCTACAGGAGTACCGCCTTTATCGAAACAATCACACACAAGTTCTAATTTAAGAATAATCACTCAAAGGCACTAATACCAGGTCAGAGTAATTTCTTTAAAGCACTAATACCAGGCCAGAATAATTTCACTAAAGACCTATTATCAGCTCAGAGTAATCTCGCTAAAGCTCTTTTATCAACAAAACAGTGACGTGCGGAGAAACGTACTGCATGAAGGCGGGAGACAAGAAGATATTCCGCGTACGAGCCAACATGGACGTCTGCGCCATTTTCGTGCACGTGAGTCGGTATATATATATATATATATATATATATATATATATATATATGTAAAGTCTATATAAGCACTTGTAAGTATCTTGGTAGTCGAGTGGTTATAGTAAAGTTATTTTTGGAAGGTCGATTTGTGTGGAGATGAAATGCCGAAGAGATCAGTCATAAGAAGAGATAGCATAGTCGTGTCATTTAATAGTCACGAGATAGGGTGGAATAGTCATGAGGTGAAGTGGAAGAGCATAAAGCTTGAAATATTAAAAAGTCACACTCGGAGTAAGATAATGTGTCGTGATGTTTTTATTTTTATCTATTTTCATGCGACTTTGCTTCCTCTTTCGTTTATTTCACGGTCTCTGATGAGGATTCCTTCGTAGGTTCGAAACGTTGTGAATTGTCGATTTTATTCCTATTGTGGCTGAGTTTGTAGCTTCGTCCATCACACAATGTATCCTTCTATTATGAAATGATGGGTTTTGGGATATTAATGTTTAGGAAGCTAAATTGTCGGTAATATGCGCTGTGACTGTAACTGGATAATGAGTGCACGCACGCAAGCAAGCAAGCACACGCACGCAAGCACACGCACGCACACGCACACGCACGCAAGCACACGCACGCAAGCACACGCACACGCACACGCACACGTCAGACATAATGGTAGGAACGTTGTTGTTAAATAATGTTAAAAAAATGTTTAAGGGAAGTCTGTCACTCGATGGTTAAATATTTCAAATAAAATGCGCAAGGAAACATGAAACATTAAGCATTCTTAGTTATAATTTTTCAATCGAATGTTAATGGCTCTGCTTTACTCCTTATAGTTTACACTTGCTAAGGTATAAATATATATTCTAAAATGTGTATGATAAAAATACATGAATAAAATGAAATAAAAGAGCGAGTAATAGTTAGAGAAATGTAAGAGAAAAGGTATGGGTAAGAATGAATATCTTTCCAGTACAAGAGACGTATTTGACCGGTGTCGATTATATCTTCGTCAGAAATACATGGCTTCTATACATGCATTAATGTGTGTGTGTTCCTTCCCTTACGCCGCACCTTCCTCACCCGCAGGGGGACGGGGGCACAGAACTCGAGATGAACTGCAAGACATTCGACCTGTCTGCCTGCACGAAAGAATACTTTTTCGTTCAAGATCAAACTTCTGAAAAAAAGTGAGTATTATTCTCTTGTCAGTAATGAAAGTCACTTAGGGTTTGTCCAAATTTGATAGAACACATTTTGGGACAAAAACAATGTCTTCTTAAATTAATTTTTAAGTATAAATTATGGTAACACTTATGGTAAATGTTCCACAATAAGCATCAATAACATAAATATCTTAGCAGATCCCATTACTTAAATAACAGAAAAATAACCTTATATGAAACACATATTGTAAGTTGTCATACACGACATGATATATTGTCGTACTAAACCATGTACTTTCTTAACGTCACATATTAGCACATCAGTCACTACTGCTTGTGTTTATTCTGCGTAATTGATCTGCATTTGTATAGTTCACACGATGGTATGTAGGATGTGTATATATGTTGGTGTAGTAATGATGGAATCTTGTTATTTATGATTTACCCTCATGACTGTGATGGTATTAGATGATGATTCATTTGCCTTTGCTGAGCTCCTTCCCTTCCTCTCCCCCATCCCCGACCTCCCTTTCTTCCCGTTTCCCTCCCGACCCTCTACTTCCCTCCTCGAACTTCCTCCCCTCCCCTCCCTTCTTACCCCACCCCTACCTCCCTTCCTACCCCACCCCTCCCTCCCTTCCCTCCTTCCCCCTCCCTTCTTACCCCACCCCTTCTTCCCTTCCCTCCTTCCCTTCCCTCCTTCCCTTCCCTCCTTCCCCTTCCCTCCTTCCCTTCCCTCCTTCCCCTTCCCTCCTTCCCCTTCCCTCCTTCCCCTTCCCTTTCCCTCCTTCCCCTTCCCTTTCCCTCCTTCCCCTTCCCCTTCCCTCCTTCCCCTTCCCTCCTTCCCCTCCCTCCTTCCCCTCCCTCCTTCCCCTCCCTCCTTCCCCTCCCTCCTTCCCCTCCCTCCTTCCCCTCCCTCCTTCCCCCTCCCCTCCTTCCCCCCTCCCCTCCTTCCCCCATCTTCCCCCCTCCCCTCCTTCCCTCCCCTCTTTCCCCCCTCCCCTCTTTCCCCCCTCCCCTCCTTCCCCCATCTTCCCCCCTCCCCTCCTTCCCCCCTCCCCTCCTTCCCCCATCTTCCCCCCTCCCCTCCTTCCCTCCCCTCTTTCCCCCCTCCCCTCTTTCCCCCCTCCCCTCCTTCCCCCATCTTCCCCCTCCCCTCCTTCCCTCCTCCCCTCCTTCCCCCATCTTCCCCCCTCCCCTCCTTCCCTCACCTTCCTTCCCTCCCACTCCCTCCCTTCCCTCCTTCCCTCTCCCACTCCCTCCCTTCCCTCCTTCCCTCTCCCACTCCCTCCCTTCCCTCCTTCCCTCTCCCTCTCCCTCCCGTCCCTCTCCCTCTCCCTCTCCCACTCCCTCCCTTCCCTCTCCCACTCCCTCCCTTCCCTCCTTCTCTCTCCCACTCCCTCCCTTCCCTCCTTCCCTCTCCCATTCCCTCCCTTCCCTCTTTCCCTCTCCCACTCCCTCCCTTCCCTCCTTCCCCCTCCTTCCTCTCCCCTCCCCCTCCTTCCTCTCCCATTCCCTCCCTTCCCTCTCCCTCTCCCACTCCCTCCCTTCCCTCCTTCCCCCTCCTTCCTCTCCCCTCCCCCTCCTTCCTCTCCCCTCCCAGGTTCTGTGGGAATAAAGGTCCCGAGAAGATGACGGGGATACAAGCCGTGTACCTGCTGTACGAGAGAGCCGGGCGGAGTCGAAGGAGGCCGAGGGTGTGGTGTTCCATCGAGGGGGTGGAGCGTGAGTAGAGACCTTGAGGCTCGTTGGGTTTTGGTTTTGTATTTTTCTTCGAGTAAGTGAGGAGGAAAAAAAAAAAGTGAAAGTGGGAGAGAGAGAGAGGGAGAGATAGAGAAAAGGGGAGATGGAGAGAGGGGGAGATGGAGAGAGGGGGAGATGGAGAGAAAGGGGGATGGAGAGAGGGGGAGATGGAGAGAAAGGGGGATGGAGAGAGAAAGGGAAACGGAGGGAGGGAGAGATGGAGAGAGAAAGGGAAACGGAGGGAGGGAGAGATGGAGAGAGAAAGGGAAACGGAGGGAGGGAGAGATGGAGAGAGAAAGGGAAACGGAGGGAGGGAGAGAGAGAGAGAGAAAGGGAAACGGAGGGAGGGAGAGAGAGAGAGAAAAAAAAAAAAGAGAAAGATATTAGGCAGAGAGAGGAAGAGGGACACAAGGGCAAAAGGAGAGCAAGAGAAATGGAAAGTAAAAAAGGAACAAATCAGAAAAAAAAAAGTTAAATCGCACCTCCATAGCAAGTTTTAGCTTCTCGTGAGGAAAGCTTAACCACCCCTTCCATCCTAACACTCGCTTATTCCCAACAGCTGGTGGTGCGGGCAGCGGCGTCGAGGATGAAGATGAGACCAGCTCTGCCGTCCAAGCAATGGGCTGTGACAATGGTGAGGAAAGCGGGATACAAAAGACACGCCAACCTGATCCCATATCCGAGGAGACGTAGGTGACATGCCCGTAGAGGAACTCGCACACTAAAACCGCGGGTTGGTGCGGTAAAGTGGATCGTAGTTCTCTCACGCCCCGAGTTTGAACTAGCTGATGCTAGTTATTCACAGCTGAGTCAACTACGAGGAGCTTGCCTGTCATGAACTCAGCCAGCAGTCACTGAGCTATGACATTATGAAATAGCATAGTCTTTGTCGATGGGTTTATCATAGGCGCGTGGAATATTATTAACTCATCTGTGTGCAATAATCTGTCCTTCACTCCGTAGGGTTATTGTTGTTATTATTGGCGTTATTAATTATTTTTTTACTTTTTGGTATTGTCACTATTAATAAATATTTTAGGTGTTGTAGTAACGATGATGATATTGATGATAACAAGCAGTAGTAGTAATTGTAATGATGATAATGATAATCTTTAGAGCAATATCAGTGATACTGATTATTGTCAGAGTGGTGATAATAATTTTAGTAGTGATCGTTTATGGTAATTGGCATAATGATAATGATTTGAACGGTAAGAATGGTGATGTTGTCAATTATAATATTCACAATGGCATTAATATCGTGATTCAATAATCGTGTTTACATCAATAACAATAATGAAAGAATAGTAACAGTAACCCTGATAATGATGCATTGAGAAGCACTACAAAAATAACGCGCTTCACAGTCCTCGTTCCTCCCCGTCGTCCAGTGTGTGGCCAGGCTCCAGCGGGCGCAGGAGCCACCAGGATCGTGGGCGGGGAGGAGGCGGGCGCGGGCGAGTATCCGTGGATGGCCAGGGTGGATATCTCCCGCGGCAGTGGCAGCATCTCGTGTGGAGGAGCCATCGTCACGACCACGCACGTCGTCACAGCGAGTCATTGCGTCAACGATGAAAAGTAATGATGATGGTGGTGGTGGTGGTGATGAGGATAATGAGGATGAGGGGGATTAGGGTGATGGTGAGGAAGATGAGGATGATTAGGATGAAGGGTGATGGTGAGGATGAGGAGGTGATGGAGAGAGGGGGAGATGGAGAGAGAAAAAGAGACGGAGGGAGAGAGAGAGAGGATGAGGGTGATGATGATGATGATGACGGTGATGATGATGACGGTGATGATGATGACGGTGATGATGATGACGGTGATGATGATGACGGTGATGATGATGACGGTGATGATGATGACGGTGATGATGATGACGGTGATGATAATGACTGTGATGATAATGATATCGACGACTTATGGGAAAATCTTTTGATATCCTTTCTATACAATGCAATGAAGATGAACGCTCAGGCCACTTTCGATGACTTACCCCCATGAGGGGTCTCGTGTGACGGCGTTTTTTTTTTTTTTTTTTTTTTTTTTTTTTTTTTTTTTTTTTACCAGGAAAGTAACCAGTTTTACGAATTTCGATCGTGCTCTAAGTCAACTCCCCCCCCCCTCCCCATCCCCCCTCGGCTTCAGGCATCGATTCAGAGGCAGACTTTCAAATGATGCCAAGAACTTCTCCTGACTGTCCATCACTGCGAGAGCCGCTTGTAAAATTAATATGCATTTGTCAGGCAATAGTCAATCAGTCAGTCAAAGGCAGTCAGTCAAAGGCAGTCAGTCAAAGGCAGTCAGTCAAAGGCAGTCAGTCAAAGACAGACAGACAGATAGACCGACACAGACAAAGACAAAGACAGACAGACAGATAGACCGACACAGACAAAGACAGACAGACCGACACAGACAAAGACAGATAGACAGATAGACCGACACAGACAAAGACAGACAGACAGATAGACCAACACAGACAAAGACAGACAGACAATTCAATTCAATTCTTTATTTATTAAAGTGTCACGATACAATTTGTACATTGAAAATACAATAACACAATTAACATATTAAATTGCACGTATCCAATCCATGAGGACTTATCCAGACACTATCTAATATAAAGTTACAACTAAAAGCAGTTTTATGAGATAGTACATTAAAACAAAATTAAGTATAAGCTAAAACAGTGAATTAAGTTTAAAACTGTGAAATACAGTATATAAAAATACTAAGAAGTTTGTTTTTCTAGTAATTATGAACATTTTCTTCTGTAAAAGGCAGCTGTAATGAAATCTATGGAATCCATCAAAATTTGGCGACCATTTAGCAAATGTTGTAGTTTCATTTCTTTGTCAGAATTTATAAATTCTCTTTTCATCTCCGAGCGTTCACATGCATCAGTTTTTGTCTCAGGCCACCGTATAAATTACAGACAAAGAGAGACAGACAGACATAGACAGACATACACAGACACAGACAGACATACACAGACATACACAGACACAGACATACACAGACACAGACAGACATACACAGACATACACAGACACAGACAGACATACACAGACATACACAGACACAGACAGACGCAGGCAGATAATGACAGATTGACATACACAGGCAGACAATGACAGATAGACATACACAGGCAGACAATGACAGATAGACATACACAGGCAGACAATGACAGATAGACATACACAGGCAGACAATGACAGATAGACATACACAGGCAGACAATGACAGATAGACATACACAGGCAGACAATGACAGATAGACATACACAGGCAGACAATGACAGATAGACATACACAGGCAGACAATGACAGATAGACATACACAGGCAGACAATGACAGATAGACATACACAGGCAGACAATGACAGATAGACATACACAGGCAGACAATGACAGATAGACATACACAGGCAGACAATGACAGATAGACATACACAGGCAGACAATGACAGATAGACATACACAGGCAGACAATGACAGATAGACATACACAGGCAGACAATGACAGATAGACATACACAGGCAGACAATGACAGATAGACATACACAGGCAGACAATGACAGATAGACATACACAGGCAGACAATGACAGATAGACATACACAGGCAGACAATGACAGATAGACATACACAGGCAGACAATGACAGATAGACATACACAGGCAGACAATGACAGATAGACATACACAGGCAGACAATGACAGATAGACATACACAGGCAGACAATGACAGATAGACATACACAGGCAGACAATGACAGATAGACATACACAGGCAGACAATGACAGATAGACATACACAGGCAGACAATGACAGATAGACATACACAGGCAGACAATGACAGATAGACATACACAGGCAGACGAAGACAGACAGACAGACAGACAGACAGACGAAGACAGACGAAGACAGACAGACAGACAGACAGACGAAGACAGACAGACAGACAGACGAAGACAGACAGACAGACGAAGACAGACAGACAGACAGACAGACAGACAGACGAAGACAGACAGACAGACGAAGACAGACAGACAGACAGACGAAGGCAGACAGACAGACAGACGAAGACAGACACAGACAGACGAAGGCAGACAGACAGACAGACGAAGGCAGACAGACAGACAGACGAAGGCAGACAGACAGACAGACGAAGACAGACAGACAGACAGACGAAGACAGACAGACAGACAGACAGACAGACGAAGACAGACAGACGAAGACAGACAGACAGACAGACAGACGAAGACAGACAGACAGACAGACGAAGACAGACAGACAGACAGACGAAGACAGACAGACAGACAGACGAAGACAGACAGACAGACGAAGACAGACAGACAGACGAAGACAGACAGACAGACAGACGAAGACAGACAGACAGACAGACAGACGAAGACAGACAGACAGACAGACAGACGAAGACAGACAGACAGACAGACGAAGACAGACAGACAGACAGACAGACGAAGACAGACAGACAGACAGACAGACGAAGACAGACAGACAGACAGACAGACAGACGAAGACAGACGAAGACAGACAGACAGACAGACGAAGACAGACAGACAGACAGACAGACAGACAGACAGACAGACGAAGACAGACAGACAGACGAAGACAGATAGACAGACAGACGAAGACAGACAGACAGACAGACGAAGACAGACAGACAGACAGACAGACGAAGACAGACAGACAGACAGACAGACGAAGACAGACAGACAGACAGACGAAGACAGACAGACGAAGACAGACAGACAGACAGACAGACGAAGACAGACAGACGAAGACAGACAGACAGACAGACGAAGACAGACAGACAGACAGACGAAGACAGACAGACAGACAGACGAAGACAGACAGACAGACAGACGAAGACAGACAGACAGACGAAGACAGACAGACAGACAGACGAAGACAGACAGACAGACGAAGACAGACAGACAGACGAAGACAGACAGACAGACAGACGAAGACAGACAGACAGACAAGGATCGACACACAAGGACCGACACACAAGGACCGACACACAAGGACCGACACACAAGGACCGACACACAAGGACCGACACACAAGGACATAAATTGACATCTTTACCATCCAGCGGAGACTAAATGACCTCCCGACCCAAACAGCTCGGAGGTCACAGTGAGAGCGGGCATGCATGACCTGGCCTCGTATCAGGAGAACACAACCCAGGTTATCAAGGCCAAGCAAATTCTCCTGCACCCGGAGTACAGCCCCGTGACTTCCGTAAGTCTTAATTGACGTCATTTGAAGTCCTAGTACAAATAAGTCTATTTTCTCTACTACAGGTGAGTGACCTGTTGTGAGGGCGAATTCTATCCAGTTAGTACCATCTGTAATGCATAGAATGTATTATTTTTTAAGTTTCCTCCGCAGTGTTACTATTATTGTTCATGAGATTCAATGAAAGACCTCATGTAATGAATAATATTCTCTGATTAGTCTTTAGTCTTCAATAAAATCAAATTCCAAATTTTTATTTTCTCGCTGTTATGCAAAAAGTGGGGTATCGTGTTTTAAAAATATTCTAGTCACGAGCAAGATTTAGTATATGTTCGTTTTCTCTGAGAATTATCTTGAAAGATGTTCAAAATAAATGCCCGGAGGAAAGATAACATTCACTCCATCCACACACAGGTATTACATATCAGTATGCCATCTCGCACCCAGTATACAATACACTATATTAAAAGACAATAACAAGAACATCAATAACCGACACCGACACCACCAACACCCACATCCACATCCACACCCACATCCACATCCACATCCACACCCACATCCACATCCACACCCACATCCACATCCACACCCACATCCACACCCACATCCACATCCACACCCACATCCACACCCACATCCACATCCACACCCACATCCACATCCACACCCACACCCACATCCACACCCACATCCACACCCACACCCACATCCACACCCACATCCACATCCCACACCCACATCCACACCCACATCCACACCCACATCCACACCCACATCCACATCCACACCCACATCCACACCCACATCCACACCCACATGCACACCCACACCCACACCCTCATCCACACCCACATCCACACCCACATCCACACCCACATCCACATCCACACCCACACCCACATCCACACCCACACCCACACCCTCATCCACACCCACATCCACACCCACATCCACACCCACATCCACACCCACACCCACATCCACACCCACACCCACACCCACATCCACACCCACATCCACACCCACATCCACACCCACACCCACATCCACACCCACACCAACACCAACACCAACAACAACAACAACAACTCTAGGGAACACTCCCTCCCTCTCCTCCAAGCTCCCTCTCCTCCAAGCTCCCTCTCCTCCAAGCTCCCTCTCCTCCAAGCTCCCTCTCCTCCAAGCTCCCTCTCCTCCAAGCTCCCTCTCCTCCAAGCTCCCTCTCCTCCAAGCTCCCTCTCGCATCCACAGGCGAACGACATCGCTCTGCTGAGCCTCGAGGAGCCCTTGAAGTGGGCGTCCGGCGTGGGTCCCGTCTGCCTCCCTCCCGGCGCGGACTTCGAGGATCGCGTGGCGGTCGTCACGGGCTGGGGCGCCATGGGGTCTCGTGAGTGTTTGTTTGTTTCGGGTTTGGGAGGCGAGGTTGATGGGTTGGTTTGTCTTTGGTTTGGTTGTTTGTGAGATGAGGTTGATTGGTTGGTTTGTGAGATGAGGTTGATTGGTTGGTTTGTCTCTAGTTTGGTTGTTTGTGAGATGAGGTTAATTGGTTTGGTTGTTTTGTGAGATGAGGTTGATTGGTTGGTTTGTCTCTGGTTTGGTTGTTTGTGAGATGAGGTTGATTGGTTGGTTTGTGAGATGAGGTTGATTGGTTGGTTTGTCTCTAGTTTGGTTGTTTGTGAGATGAGGTTAATTGGTTGGTTTGTCTCTGGTTTGGCTGTTTGTGAGATGAGGTTGATGGGTTGGTTTGTCTCTGGTTTGGTTGTTTGTGAGATGAGGTTAATTGGTTGGTTTGTCTCTGGTTTGGTTGTTTGTGAGATGAGGTTGATGGGTTGGTTTGTCTCTGGTTTGGTTGTTTGTGAGATGAGGTTGATTGGTTGGTTTGTCTCTGGTTTGGTTGTTTGTGAGATGAGGTTGATTGGTTGGTTTGTGAGATGAGGTTGATTGGTTGGTTTGTCTCTGGTTTGGTTGTTTGTGAGATGAGGTTGATTGGTTGGTTTGTCTCTGGTTTGGTTGTTTGTGAGATGAGGTTGATGGGTTGGTTTGTCTCTGGTTTGGTTGTTTGTGAGATGAGGTTGATTGGTTGGTTTGTCTCTGGTTTGGTTGTTTGTGAGATGAGGTTGATTGGTTGGTTTGTGAGATGAGGTTGATTGGTTGGTTTGTCTCTAGTTTGGTTGTTTGTGAGATGAGGTTGATTGGTTGGTTTGTCTCTGGTTTGGTTGTTTGTGAGATGAGGTTAATTGGTTGGTTTGTCTCTGTTTTCGTTGTTTTGAGATACGAGACTGATTGGTTTGTTTGACTTGATTGAGATGGGTTTCGTGGACGGGTTATTGTTGGTTTTGTATAGTTTAGGTGTTTCGTTTAGTTGTGGTTTCCGATTAATTTGATTGCGTTGCGTGAGAGGTTGTGATTGGGTTGGCTGATTCGGTTGTGGCTTCAGATTGGTTCGCTCTGTTCCCTTATGTTTTGGTGATTGTGTTGTGTTGGTAGGATAGTGGGTTTGTCTGGTTCGTATTCCGTGATAGGTTGACTGGTTTAACTGTTTTTGTGATATAAGGACGTCGATGGGTTGCTTGGTTGATTGGTCAGTCTGATTTATTATAGAAATTATAGGTTGATTGGTTGTTGTTGTTGCTGTTGTTACCTATCCGTGTCTTGTTTGTGTTTTGTGAGGTTGAATGGATTGTCTCATTTCGTTGTGGTTACTTGAGTGGTTTTATCTGATTTAGATGTGCTTTGTGGCGGGTTCGAGTGGCTTCGTCATGTTTTTGTCATTGGTTTGTCTGGTTCAGTTGTAGTTTGCGATTGTTTGTGATTTCGTTGTGATTTGTGAGGAGGCTGATTTTTTTTTGTTTTTTTTGCCACGGTTTAATGGTGGTTTGTAATTTCATTTGTTGTAGTTAGTTGTGTGTGTTTTTTTAGGAGGTTGATTTGTTTGTCTGATTAAGTTGTGGTTTGTGATTGATTTGTCGGATTGTGATGTATTTTGTGATTAGCCTTTGTTTTTGTTTCTTTTCTTATTTTTTATCATTTTTGTTCTTGTTTTTACTAGTTTTATTATCATTATTGTCCATAGCTTTATGACGGTCATAATCAGTATCATTATTCTCATTCTTATGATGATAAAGGTAATGATAATGATAGTACTAATACTAGTACTAAAAATAATGATAATGATAATATAAGTTTTCACATCTATTTCGCAAAGCAATTTTTCCTTGTGTGTCAATTTTTCTCAATTCATTTTAACCTCTCTTCCATAGACGGACCGTACGCCACGAAGCTCAACGAAGTAGCTGTTACTATCACGGACCAGGAAATGTGTGAAAAGGCTTACATCTCCTCAACCTTCCATGTCACTGATAACCACGTAAGTTGCCATTATTAGTAAAAAAAAAAGATATATTGGAGCTTATTAGATGTCCCAATTTTAGATTTGGTTTACTTTTTTTTTTTATCGAAACCGAGTTTCTGAAATGATGAGGGTGACGAGTAACGGTAATGTTTATGTTAATATTAGATGGATGATGGTATTAATAAATGGTGGTGATGATGAGGATGATAATGATGATACTAACGACGGAGTGATGGTGACTATTAATACGACTATTATAACAATAATTCTAACGAAATTCATAGTTCCTGGGATATAATTCTGCTGCATTTCTCATGTTAAAAAAGGCTTTCCGTTGAAAAAGTGTGAATTTCTGTTATGTTTAAAGAAGTTCAGAAGTAATGTTTTTTTGGTTTTGTAGTTTTGAATATGAAAGGCCGAAGAGTATACAATAAATTATATATTATGATCATCCGTAATTCACCAATACCCGTTGTGTTGTCTGTCTGTCAAAATATTCATCCGTGAAAATGCTTGTCAGAAGAATTTCAAAATGACGGTAGGGTGTAGAGTTTTATCTTTCTGCCCTTGGTTGCTTGTATTTTGCACGTCATTTATTTGTCGTTAGAGTTCCATGGAGGAGGAGGGCACAATTTATTGAGAAAAAGGTGAGCACAATTAGGCATTAATCGTATAAAATAAAGTAAAATCAGGCATAATACTTAATACAAAACATAGTAAAATAAGACCACAACATTTCCGTACTTGAGAGGCAAAAAACAATCAGAATAGTATTCAGTGAGTTATTTATCTACTCTCTCTCGTAGCTGAGGAACTGATTGGCATTACTTGCGATCGAATCAGTCTCTGGTCCTCTAAAAGACCCCCCCCCAAAAAAAAATGTGGACGACTTGTTAAACTTTGCCTGTATTATGTTATACCCATGTTAAATACTATCTTAATTTTTTATGCAATTTGATATTTGTTTCTTATTCATTAGAACTCGTTTCTTTACGTTATATAGTTAGGGGCGCGGCAAGCGTTACGATTCGGCGCCACGAAATAGTTAAGAACCATTGGTTTGTCATTTTTTTTCTTCTGAAATTGGGACGTTCATGCCTTCGAATCATTAGAAAATCGCTATGATGACTATTTCCAAAATGTTGGTATTACCATAAAGGTTATGGCACAGGCTAAGTGTACGGGCACCGCCGACCACCATCCATTAAACATTAAGACATTTGAATGCCGTTTACGAAAATCCACAGCGTTACCTAGCTCGTTGGAAGCTTTACTGTGAAGGTATTCCGCATATGATGAATATTTGTTTAGTCTCTTGTAAATGTCGTTCATATCATGCATGGTATATGTCTTGAATCAGCATTGACCCCAGTACCTATTGTTACATTGCCTTTCATGTCTCTGGCTTTACGTGTTCTTCGATCATCATAGAAGAACAGTATCTGACTGTGTGAGTGAGTGAGTGAGTGAGTGAGTGAGTGAGTGAGTGAGTGAGTGAGTGAGTGAGTGAGTGAGTGAGTGAGTGAGTGAGTGAGTGAGCGAGCGAGTGACGGATTGACGAAGTGACGGACGGACGGAGTGACGGACGGACGGAGAATGAGAACATAATGAAATAGAAAATCTTGGAATTTA
>NC_061842.1:33522262-33524762 GCF_019202785.1 Penaeus chinensis | reverse complement strand
TGTTTGTGTAAGCGGGCGTGCGCGTGCGTGCATATGTGTGTGTGTGTTGTGTGTGTGTGTGTGTTGTGTGTGTGTGTGCAGGCGCACGCGTGTGTATGTTTATGTGTGTGTGCATGTGTATGTGTATGTGTATGTGTATGTGTGTGTATGTGTATGTGTGTGTCTATGTGTATGTGTGTGTCTATGCATGTATGTGTGTGTGTGTGTGTGTGTAGGCGGGCGCGCGCGTGTGTGCATATGCGTGTGTGTGTATGTCAATAATGCCAAAGTTGACATTGTTGTCTGGTGGTGGTCAGGCCACTCACTCACTCACTCACTCACTCACTCACTCACTCACTCACTCACTCACTCACTCACTCACTCACTCACTCACTCACTCACTCACTCACTCACTCACTCACTAACACACATATATACACACATATATACACACATACATACACACACATACTCTCACACACACACACACACACACGCATACTCTCACACACACACTCACAAACACACTCACACATACACACACATACACATATATGTACACATACATATACACACACACACACACACACATATATATATATATATATACATATATATATATATATATGTGTGTGTGTGTGTATGGGTGTGTATGTGTGTGTGTGTGTGTGTGTGACCCTGTGTGTGTATGTGTGTGTGCGGGCGCGCGCGTGTGTGTGTGTATGTTTATGTGTATGTGTGTGTGTACCTTTACATGTATGTGGGCGCGCGTGTGTGTGCTTGTGTGCGTGTGTGTGTATGTGTTTATGTATGTGTGTGTATATGTGTGTGTGTATGTGTGTGTATGTGTGTCTGTGTGCATGTCTGTATCTTTATGTGTAAATATGTGCGTGCGTGCGTGTGTGTGTGTGTGTGTATGTATGTGCGCGTGTGTGTGTGCGTGTTTGTTTGTGCGCGCGAATGTGTGTAAGTGTGTTATGTGTGTGTGTGTTTATTACATTACCTCATCCGACTCCAACCCATTCACTCACCAATTCCTTAACCCAGCTTTAACAACTAATCACTAACCCAACCACCCTTCACTAACATTAACTATAGTGCTACATGACCTTAGATGTCTAGCACATTTATTTTGCTTTTAACCATTAACCATTACAGGAAATATAAAGTGAGTTTTTAGATTGAAACATTATATTTCAGTTTTTTGCTTACACTGTAGTAAGAGAGAGGCCAGTTACTTTTGCTTAGTATTACAGGACTACAAAAGACAAGAGAAAGACTTGATAAAGGATATGATTTTTGACATTCTTATCGAAACCCTTATTTGATATGCTGTAACTTGGTGAGGATTAGGAAATAAATGTAAAATGTTCACATATGCTCGATATATTTGTGGCCTTAACTTTATGGGTCATCCCCTATATAGCGCCATGTACATTTGTGTTTTGTTCCACTGCACACTTGTATCGCAAAAAACACATGTAGACAATGTAGATAATCGCGATATATACTTTTTTTTCCCTCAGTAATGACCTTGATCCCACTGACGTAACTTTGTGATAAATTGCTCTTTGTTCCTATCTATATCCACCCACTTTCTTAAGTCTGTTGCGGCTAACAGACAGACAAACACAAAGATAAACTCAGTTGCCATGCTGAAAGAGAGTGTGTGCGTGCACGTGTGCGTGTGCATGTACGTATGCGCGCGCACACACAAATGTGACGCACGACTGTTGCACCCTTCAGAATAACACGTAATAACTTCCCTACAATATCAGTAGTTTGGTGTTTTGAACAAATGCAGATAATTCATGACGGCATCTTGCAATGAAATGAGAAAAGTTTTTTCCTTGAAAGTGAAATTTCCGGATGTGTTTTGTAATATTTTTTTGTAGACCAATTACTCAACATACCATCGAGAGTATTTGTATCTTTACCGAATGCATTTCCAAGAATACATATTGAAAGTCAGTGGGTTCCCAGCCTTTGCAATGTGGCGACATATTGGAGAGACATTCGGCACAAAAGAAACTTTATCTACGTCTTCTAAACGATGGATATAATCTAGTTGGACATTATGCTTTAGTAGCTTGTTAGAAGGACAGGAGGGGGAATGTGGTTACGAAAAGGTGACAAACTCGTTGCTTGCACCACGCTGATTGAAGTGTGGAAAAATTGAACCAAATTAATGGCGCATTGTTAAATGGCTGATAATCGTGGGTTTCCACCAAAATAGAGATTTTTTTTTTTTTTTTTTTTTTTTTTTTTTTTTTTTTTTTGCGCTGACTGTATATCCTCGACTTCTGCGACAGACCACCTCTTAACTTCACTCATATGCAAATACAGATGAATTCCACGTCCATAACACTTGAAAGATTACAAACTATGGTAAAGAACACCAAGATAATTTAGTTAATTAATTAACGAGAAACTTTAGGTTAGGATAAAGGCCGGTTTACACGTTAAAAGCTAGTTTTGCTTTTGTCGCTAAATTTTCGCTCTCTCCTGGCGAATTTCGAGC
>NC_061842.1:33512262-33514762 GCF_019202785.1 Penaeus chinensis | reverse complement strand
TTTAGTTGAGAGGCGCCATCAGCTGGGCAACATAGGACTATGAGCTAAAGTTGCCAGGGCCGGATTTAAGTAATCTATTCACATCACATCCTATGGCGAGATGGGATGATCGCTGCATTCATGTTTTACGGCCAACCTAATGCATATGGGTATTTATATATACACAAATAAATGCATCTTTATCACTCTACATATGCATATCTATCAGATAGATAGATATATAAGTGCGTATAGCTCTGTGTATAAACCTGTCCATATATATGAATAATCATTAGGGACTGACCTCTCGCAAGTTAACAAACCGACCATTAGAGTACTAGTACAGTTGGGTGAAGGCATTTAGGTGCTATTACTATTAGAGTACTAGTGCATTATGGTGAAGGATTTTAGACACACTCACCTTGCCAGAGAGAAAGTACGTTTATAAGACCTTAACCCTACCATTACTCTGGGCGGCTACGCGTACCGTACCAGCAAACTTATTATCCTACTGTTGTTGTTTACGTATATTCGGGCTGTAAGGTTATGAGGATTTCTCTGTCGCTGTTGCTGAGAGTCCTTTGCTTAATATTTCTTTATAATTGTTTTTAGGTCGTTTAGGTCATGGCTGGGTGGATAGATTATTGATGTTAATGGTACTTGATTAAAAACGAAGAATCAGGAGCCCAGAGCAGTAGTAGTAGCAGTGGTAGGTAATGTGATTAAATTATATTATTCGTTGATAAAAGTGAGTTACGAGAATAAGTAGGACAGTGATAGAAGTAATAATGGTAGATGATTTTCAATAAAATTGATAATGATGGTTGAATACCGTAACATCATAAACAAACACGAGGGTCAAGGATAAATGAAATGGAATACGGGATATGAAACACACACACACACACACACACACACACACACACACACACACACACACACACACACACACACACACACACACACACACACACACACACATACTACCACATACACACACACACACACACACACACACACACACACACACACACACACACACACACACACACACACAAAGTAAAAAGTAAAATGAAAAAGGGGAATGCCATAAAATAGAATACGAATCATGATGCCCGTACCAAACGCAAATGAAATATAATCTCTATCCCCTTTTTATCTGATGAACAGTAGTAGAATAGGAAAGTTTTGGCAAACATTTCACTCCAAATACACAGAGGATGTTTCTAACTTATATACCTGAATATACCAGATCAGAAAGGCGTACTAATCTGTAAACAAATTGTTGTACTGTTCATGCTACATATTATTTATATGATATTATTTATACTACTTTCATATATTGATTATTCATATTTGTTTTGTTTTCATACACAGAACATAAAGTTTTCATATATGAATATATATACATATATATATCATTATTTAATTTTGTGGCATTTATCTTAGTACCAGATCATTTCGGAATTAATTAATCTTTTGTTCTTTGAAACTAATATAAATTTTACCCACCAACTATTTTTAGATACAGTCTTGTTACGTACACTATTACTACAAACTGTGTACCTTTTCCTACGGTAACTATCATTCTTTCAACATTACAAACAATTCTGACCCATATAAATAAAGTTTGTAACTTTATCATTACTAGTACTGTTCTGTCATTTCATTTAGCTTGTCGTTTCAAGATAATGATCACTACTGAAGTCACTGGGAACACTTGGTCGAACACATGTTTTTATATCACCTGTGTTTTACTCACACACACACACACACACACACACACACACACACACACACACACACACACACACACACACACACACACACACACACACACACACACACACACACACACACACACACACCTGTACACTAGCACGAAACGCATATATATAGACACATACTCACACGTCTCTGGTATATCACGTTTCTGTCAGTGTAGTAGCGGAGTCCGGTAGGTAAGCCTGTGTTTTTGAAGTATCATAGTTATTGATAGGTATTCACAGTGTTTTGTTCTTGTTTTTTTTTTTTTTTTTTTTTTTTTTTTTTTTAATACTGGAAGTGATATTACCAGGCTTTGAAGTCTAGACTCTTTGAGAGTGCCCCCGATAGACCATTTTTTTACCTAAAATCCATAAGAGTAATAATGTTGTCTAGCCTGACAATCAACGGTCTATGACGTAAAGGAATCATTTGTTAGATTTGCTATTTTCTTATCATTGACCAGGTTAGTTTATATATATATATATATATATATATATATATATATATATAAAACAGGAATGAAATAATTCCTCTCGATTATCCAGAATGGGAAAGTATTTTTTACATATGCACAGAAAATTAAACAGTTCCGAACATATCCGAACTGTATGGTTAGAATTATGTCATATCTTATCTCGATATCAGAATTTGATAATCTGCATGTTATTTTATGTAGAAATTTATAGAAGGCTACATGCATACATGCATCACACACACACACACCCACACACACACACACACACACACACACACA
>NC_061842.1:33499762-33509762 GCF_019202785.1 Penaeus chinensis | reverse complement strand
CCCTCAAATTAGTGTGGTGTTTTTTGTCACCAATTGATATGCTATTTTTATTTCCAAATTAAGCTGAAAGGTATGGATTAGTATATGTAGTATACTTTGTTACTGTATCCTCAAATTAGTGTGGTATTTTTTGTCACTAATTGGTATGCTAGAAGAATTTCTCCCCTTAATTATTCCTATTTATCTATATTTTTTCTATTACTTCCTTGTGTCAATTGCTTTTCTTATGCTGTGTGATAACACCTGTCTTTTCTTCTCCCCCCCCCCCCCATGTATGTAGCCAAAGGGAAAAGCGAAGCTGGAATTGGTTTGCAAAAAGTTCAGTCTCTCGGATTGCAAACAAGAACATTTTGTCGTTGATGACCAAGACTCCGAGGACACGTGAGTCTTGAATTGTGACTGTTGATGTTTTGCTTGTGAATCATTGTCGTCTATGTGCCTGCATCTCCTCCTAAATGCTTTCAGATTTGTTTAGCCCACAAATATCTACAGCTATATTTTCAAATCACATAATCACTTTTGTACTGACGATTCTTTACTTTGTTTAGTCTCAAACTAGCCAGCCCAAATCTACATATAACTCGCCTTTGGATAATTCAAGTGACCCTTCAGTTTACTTTCTAGGGAAAAAAATGCAATAGGTACAGTACCGCATGGAAATTGGTAAACATATAACACGCTTTGGGTTGATATAACTCTTCTCCTTTTTTTAGGTATTGTGGTAACGAAAGACCGAGCAAGAGAACGGGGTTAGACTACTTGCATCTCACGTACAGGAAAACCGGTGACATCAGCGATAAGCCAAATATCTTGTGTACAGTCAAAGGCGTTAAAGGTGGGTACAAAAGCTCGCCATTAATAGTGTATAAAAGAAAAAGGAGAGAGACACATTGCTAAAACAGAGACCATGAAAAGATATCTGAATGTATCAAATGAATCAAACTCAAAATATTAGCTTAAAATCGTAATATAACTCTTCTACTTACAGCTTCTGGCGGAGGAGGGGGGAGTAGTGGAACACAGGCGTCAGGATGTGAAAAAGGTGGGAAAAGTACTTGTTGATTTTGCGTTATTATTATTAATGTTATTACCATTATTATTGAATGCAGATCATGTTAACTGTACGTATACATGTTAACTTGTATTTATCAAAAAAGTACCGACGTCCGTTTTTGTTTTCATATAGCAAAATTATTATAACTTATGACGTATTCTTGACACATAATGCATAGTATATTAATACATTAAGAACCCCCGCGATTGCGGATCCCAATATATGCAATATGCAGTATTTTTCACGTAAATTAGTAATTTAGAGCTCCATGAATGAAACCCCAACCCGAACCAAAGATTGTTTAATATATATGTATTATATTTGCATGTAGATTGTGAGAGTAACCTATACCTTTCAGCTTACCCTCAGTTATAAAATGTAAGTTGATGATGATAATAATAATAATAATAATAATAATAATAATAATAATAATAATAATAATAATAATAATAATAATAATAATAATAATAATAGTAATAGTGATAGTAATAGTAATAGCAATAGTAGTAATATTAATAGTAATAATAATAGTAATAGTAATAGTAATAGTAATAATAATAATAATAATAATAATAATAATAATAATAATAATAATAATAATAATAATAATAATAATGATAATGATAATGATAATAATCATAATCATAATCATAATCATAATCATGATCATGATAATACAGAGCATGGAAAAGTCTCTGACAGGGTATGGCTCAAACTTGAAACGCTATTCAAAAATGGAAAGCAAAATTAAAATATTGAACCTCTAGTGCTCTCTTAGAAGGGGTGATCACTGGCTACTGCAATCATTAGTCTGATATATAGCTGTATGTTTTCTTTCCCTTATGTCAAATTTATGGCTTCAATAGTTCATCAGGGAGGTTAATCAATGCGCCAATTCAACTGTTCATTTATTTTAAAGACCTGAGAAGGAAGCTATGTACACCTTTGGGGATACTGGCCATAGGGACATCAACAAACTTGGGCATAGGCATCAGTAATATGTAAAACAACGCTAGGTGTTCAGTTAACAGCCTGAAGTTTCCTAGGCAATATTTACACATAATGTTCTCAGAGACTGCAGAAAACTGTATAGTGCCGGACAATATATATAATATTATCTAATTAATAAGTAATTTGTGTTATTGGTCACTTCAGCAATGCCACATGAATTTAAAAAAGTACTATCAATTTTCCCTTTACTATTTATAACCTTATCACACAAGGCGCACGTTCTTCTTTTTCTCTAATTATAAACAAAAGAGTACATATTCGGATACCGTGCACATTTCCAGTGTGTGGGAAGGCTTCAGAAAGTGCTGGGGCGTCAAAGATCGTGGGCGGGGAAGCATCGACTCCCGGAGAATACCCCTGGATGGTTTTTCTGTCCATCATTGATGGCGATTTATCCTACCTCTGCGGTGGATCCATCCTCACGACATCTCACATTATAACGGCAGCCCACTGTGTCGATTATGATAGGTAAGCTTTTGGTTTGGGATTGAACGGGTTGTGTCACAGTGATAATAATTACGAGACCTCACTGATGCTGGTATAGTGACGTCTGTCGGTGGGTGGTGGTTTGGGTGTGTTCTAGCATTTCTGAGTCTCAGCACCTAATTTTAGATCCCTTGAATCTGCATCCCTAATCTAGGTATTCCTCTCAGAAAAAAAAAGCTTTAGTAACGTTTACCCGTGTGATAAACCATGGTTCTTCTTTCAAGGGTGTTTATTCAGTGTATTACAGTTAGGTCCAGCCAATTTCTGCTTACTTACTGCAACAGTGGAGAATTAAAAAAAACACCGATTTGGTTTTTGAGTTGCCAAAAACCTTGAATACCAAAGTATTCACAATAGAGTAAAATTGGCTATGCATGTTAGACGCCTAAGATGACAGTAAAAGGTAGAACCCCTAGTAGCAAGTTTATGCACAAAACACGGTACATCATCACTTTCAGAAAGTTACGTTTATCCGTCTTTCCTACGTTCTTTCTTCCTTTCCTTTGTTCATTTGTTCACCTACTTATTCCCTTTCCCTATTTCTGTGTGTTTGGCCGAACCAGACACATCACTGGCTTTATCATGCACTACTGGTTTCCCTGAATTTTCTGTCTCAGACTGTCAGGATTCTACTATAACTCTTCTACTGCACCTGTGTCATCGTCCATTAAACAAATTTCGTCCGGAAAAAGATGCAGATCTGAGATTGTTTTTTTGTCGATCCCTCATGAGAAAATGTAGCATTAGTCACTCAAGCTTTACCGCATTCTTCTGAGATTCACATTTGGTTCAGAACGATCTCCCTTAAAACTACACCAAATTTTATTCATTTGTCGATAAGAATAGTTGACTGATACTAAGGAACCGATTTAAAAATGATAAAAGTGGAACAAACCATCACTTTTAAATTCCCTGGGTTTTAAAAGTAAAACAGGTCTTGATAAATATATCTCTATAACACTGCTCCAACATTTGGGCGATCGCATGTCAAAATCATGTGTTCATGTATTGATATATGTGTATCTGTTCATCTGTATATCTATCTGTAGATGATTATTCCATGATCAATAAAGTATATCCCTTAAATTCCCTACAGTCCACAAGTAATAGTGGTAGCAGGCGAGCACAATGTAAACAAAGAAGACGAAACTATCACACAAATCATTCGTGGTAAAAAAATCACGATGCATCCGAAGTTCAACTCAAAGACCCAGGTAAGTCTGTATACGTCTTTGGGGGAGGGTGCCGGGTGACCGTCAAGCCTGGTTTGGGAAGGCTTGAAACGGTGAGTGTTATTGCATGTAACATTTTCTGGGCATGGCAGTTTAGACGAACAATGGTATGCCCGAGGGATACATGTGCAGTTAGAGAAAAAAAAAAAAAAAAAAAAATATCGTTACCTTTACTTGCGTTCAGTGAGGAACTGAACGCTTCTCTCTGCTAACACATGATTACGGTGCTAACCACCTTGCCTCGCTATTCCGAACCACATCGTCGATTTTTCATATTAGTTTATGCAAAGGGTAACGATACTTATTTTTCTGACTGTACATGACTTAAATACTAATTTTAGCTTGGCAGTGTCATGTCCTGTATTATGAAACTGGTTCGTTTTCACTTTCGGGACTAAGAAACCTATATGAAATATTTTTATGATGTGTTTGGTAGCTTTACATATAACACTACCATTTAAGTTTACAGTGTGTATCATAATTCTGCACATTTTACACACTGACACTGGCCTTGGCAAGAATAATATCCTTAACTAGTGTAATCGGTATAATACATAACTTCCCATTTAATAATGGATGCAAAATCAAAATAGCGAATGGAATAATTCGACATTACGAATGAAAATAAAACCCAGTAATATGACAGTATATATCTTCACAGGCCAACGATATTGCTATAATCACACTGAAATCGTCTCTGGAATGGACCGAGAATGTCGGACCCATTTGCCTGCCACCTGATAATACCTTCGAAAATAGGAAGGCAGTCATAATAGGATGGGGATTGTTAGACTACCGTAAGTATGGAGTTTGTGTATATATATTTTTTTTTCGCTCAGGAAGATAGTATGCTTGATTGTCTTTTCTGGGTAGCATTGGTACAGAAAATCATGTACCACTGCTTACTTTGTGTGGGAAAAAAAGGAAATGTGTAGGTAGTCTTTTGAATACACTGTGTCTATTAAAGAACTCGTGTTTTTTGTGTATCAGGTTAAGCACTATATCAAACACTCTGTGGCTAATGCGTAATTCCTTAAACTGAGGTAACTGACTTTAGGGGCAACTTTCTGTTATCATTTATACTATCAATTCAGGTGCCCCAAACAAAAGGATTTTTTTTTTCTTTTTATGAATTCTGAACAAATGGCAGAAATAACAGCAAACCCAAGTTCCGGGGTGGAGTGAAGAGTGACAATCAATAAGCTTTTTGTTAAGTGACCCCATGTTACCCCACAAGGCAGTTTTGTTTTTATGTGCTATGCCATTTCCTTTCATGATTCCTTAATATATTTGATTTTCCCTGTGAACTTGCATTAAATGTAAGACTTTAATAATAAACATGCAAAATCGGGCATTACGTACTCTATTTTGTTGTGTTTTTTTTGTTTTTTTTTGTCTTAATTCGTGTCAGAAATAAGCAGCAATTACTAGTCTTCAGCTTTTCGGTTCTTTTAAAGTGTGACATTTGATTTAAAAAAAAAAAATAAACCTCTTTACATTGTTAAGCTAACTTTGTCCTTGCACTAGCAGTTACAGAAACAGACATGGTAATTAGCATAACTTGAAGCATTCACTATATCGTCATTGTTTTGTTTTATTTAGTTATTTAGTTATTTATTTTATTCGTTTTATTTATTTATTGTTATTATTATTTTTTATTCACGCTCTCTTCACTCATCACTTTATCAGTCGTTTGCTTTTATCATTGTATATTCTAACTCGTTATTAAAACACACAGAATTATCGTTGGTAACAGGTTTTGTTCCTCTACAGCAGGTTGGTAGCGTCTCGTTGCCTATTGCATTAGATTTAATATTTCGTTTTTGTTTCTTAGCGGGGTCAACGTTTCCGGATGAATTACAGGAAGCGGCAGTCACTGTGTCCGACCATAAGGAGTGTAAGGAGAGTTATGCATTCTCGAACTTCCCTGTTACTGATAAACATGTAAGTAACCCTTAAAATTACACAGATGGATATGCCAGTTGGGTGCTGCAATATCAGACATGCAACACAATTCTTGGAGAATTCTGACGAGACAGTTTATTTTCTCTCCTCAAGATTTGCGCTGCCGATCCTGGAAGGGACTCTTGCAGGGGCGACTCTGGGGGTCCCCTGATGACGAAAGAAAACGGAGTGTGGGTGCTGGTGAGTTATTACGTATTTTGCAACGTTTTCTCTTCTCGGTTTAGTTCTTCTCAGTGAGATAAAGTGGGACAAACGACGGTTCGTTTTAATATTGCAAGCAATGATTACGTGTAATAATGTTAACAAACTGTGGTGATGTGAACGCACTATTATACATTGTCTATATAACCTCTCGCACTCAAAATACAATCACTGACTTCCATCCCACAGCTCGGTTTGTCAAGTTTCAGCACATTGGAATGTGCTACTGAAGGGTTCCCTGGCGTGTACACTCGCGTCTCTTCCTACAGTCAATGGATACTCAGTAAAATCTCTTCCGGATCTTGTTAGTGCGTGTTGGCGATGCATCGTGACTTAGAAGACGAAAATGTAAACCTCTTTTCGTTTTTTTTTTGGGTCAGATAAAAAAAAAAAAAAAAGAAATAGTAAAAAGAACGTAAAATGCAAGGAATATAAACCTCATACCCATCTCAGAGTTTGTTTCTGTTTACCTGTGTGTGTGCTGCAGATTTATAGTGCGAATGGGACGATTTGAGCCAAACAGATTATAAATGTAAGTTTATCATGCACGACAAGAACTAGCTTCAAACAAATAATGTCGCACTGTTTCCGAATTATTGTTTTCTCACTTATTTCGCCCGAATGCGATTATCGTTTTCACTTGCAAATTTTCTGCTGGTTCATTTTGCTCAAATCATAAGCTATAATTGATAATTACTATATTAATGCAAAACAAATATGAAACGATTTGAAAAGTCGATATGAAGAGAATTTGGCATACAATAATTGGTAAAAGTCTTTCTTGTATTTATTATTTACAAAATACTAAATAGTACGTACTTGCCTGTCTGTTTACATAAGTGAGTTATCTGCTAATATACAGGTTCCGTGGTTCTTAAAAGACCAGTTTCCGTGGTGCCATCGAAAATACAACGGGGACTAAAGCCAAACTACCATTCTGTTTCCTTCTCTGTATGAATGACAGAAATGAGGGTCTCTTGGTACACCTCAGAATAATCTCATGAGATACCGAGAATTTTTTTTTTTTTTTAATTTGTTGCATTCCCTTGTGGTTCAACAACAACAACAATATCAACAAAAGAACCAGATAGATATCTACAACAGGATAAAAGGTCTAAATATCAGAACGCCTGGAATGAGGAGAGAAAAACATCCTTGCACGATAGCTATGGATTTGATATATCTTATCATAAATAAATATCTTATATGTTGGACACTAGACGGTAGTCTGTATATGATAATTGGTAAATACAAATATATTTTGATTATCACGTCAGTTGATTGTTTTGATGACTGATACAAGACATTATGTATATCTGCATAATCTCAAATGTTTGGATGGTAATAAGAGTTGATTTTCAACTTCTGCGTGGTATTTTAGATAATTTGCTTACTTGTGCATGGCAATTGTATTTGATTTCCAACTTCTGGGTGGTAACCTGGATCTGATAGATGCCTGGGCAACGGGCACTTTATCACATAGCAAGTTCTGACTCAAAGGATTCCAATAATGACTAAAAACGTGGATAGTGCATAAACTAAAACAAAAGAGAAAATAATACAAATTGAAGAGGAATAAACGTGTTTATGCAAGACATAAACATAAGACATAATCCATAAATCAGTGAGGAAAAGTAGACATGCAAAAAACCTTTATAGTCTGTGCATGCATGACCACTGATAAATGTAAGCGGTGGTCATTAAATTCCCAGATGAGCATTGCAAAGAAAAATAGACTTGCATCTATACTGAATTGCCTTGAACTCCCTCAAAATAATCTCTGGGCACCAAGACCTTAAGAATCCCTACTGCTCAGTCTAAAGCTCCACGAATCCTGTCCCTTGAGCTTTATTTTCAGCTTCAGGAAACAAAACAAAACAAAACAGGCAATACATATGTTAAATAAAGTGGATTGAAAATAAGGGTCACATTGTTTAGTGAAGATTAAGTTGGTTTCAAACACAAAGACATACACAAACACAGGGATATACACAAACACGAGCACAAAGACACAGAAACACAAACACACGCCCACATAAACAAACATACATAAACGTTTACCATTGTAAGTAAAATAACTATGATCACTATTTCGTTATAAAATGTTTGGTTATTTTTTACTTTATTTTTTTTTTATTTATTATTATTTTTTTTTTCACAGAACCAACATTCATGTACCAAGAACGACGATTTTTTTTTCTCTAAGCTGCAAAGATTAAGTGATTTTTCCTTATTATTCTCATTGTTTTGTCACTTCCTAAATTAGCATGGATAATATTTTGCAGAATTCTTTATATTTCATTCTGTTTCTAGTTACTGTCAAAGTAATTGTATTGATTATTAGAAATAATATTAATGTTACAAGGTATGTAACATGTATGCATGCATGGTTTATTTTGTATAGAAGATATCAAAATTAAACTTATGTAAGTTAGATGCACTAATGGTACAGGCGTTCATATACACAACCGCAGATGCACATATAAAACACACACACACACACACACACACACACACACACACACACACACACACACACACACACACACACACACACACACACATACACACACACACACACACAAACACGGCCCATAAACAAACACAAACACAAACCCACACACAAAAACATAAAAATAAACACACACACAAAATCACCTTAAGATACGTTCTTCATTAGTGTACCAAAAACCGAGATATTTGTTTACGATAAAGGCAAAAAAAAAAATTAAGAATTCCTTTTCGGAAGCAAATTGGTGTTGTCGAAGTTACCATGAAAAGTTGGGTCAAAATTGAAAGGCAGAGGCATCATCTATAACGATATATTGATAAAGTTTAAAGCTACTTGGAATATTTTGAAGATTCTTATGGCCGTTAGTCCTTCGTGGAAAAGTTGATCAGAAGGAGAAGAAAATTATTAGGAACATTGAATAATGATAATAATAATGAATGTATACATGAATGGACAGAGTACGGAGAAGATAAGTAAATAAATAAGTAAATTATGTACACACACACACACACAGACACACACACACACACACACACACACACACACACACACACACACACACATATATATATATATATATATATATATATATATATACCACACACACACACACACACACACACACACACACACACACACACACACACACACACACACACACACACACAAACATACACGCACACACACACACACACACATATATATATATATATATATGTATATGAATGTATGGATGTATGTATATTTATATATGTATGTATCTCTAAACATCAACCAGGTATCAATCAAAGTAATGCTGAACAGCCGCGAACCTTCTTACTTGTATCATCACCGAGAGAGAAAGGAAAAAGACCCAATGCTTACAAGCCTTGCTAAGACGTCCCTATAAGCCTTTAGACAGACGAACTCGACACGAGAAACATACAGGTCCTGTGCAAACGACCTTTTCTCCAAACAGTATATCCGCGAAAGGGAACACGACGCTACGCACTGGACACTGCATATGCAAAGTGGAATATATGTCACTTACCACCCTGTCTCTTCAGACTGTCCCCAAAGCCTCGACCTTAATCTGATCGACCCCTTTGATGCGTCATGTTATATGTTCTTGATCTTTGCTTCTGAGGATTGTTCCTTGACGCGATTTCGTTAGGGATTTGCGGTGAATTTTTCGATAGAAGGTTGCGTGTGTGTATATATATATATATATATATATGTATATATAGACACATATATCCGTGTATATACTTATACATACATACATATATTCATACATATATACATACATACATGTATATATATATATGTTTATAGTTGAATATGTGTATATCTACCTATCTATCTTACTATCTGTGATAAAAATGCACATTCATGCCCTAATCATTCACAACAATTCTTGACAACTATCACCCCAGCCACAGCCACATTCCCCCAAGAAGAAAGTCATTAAACCACCCCATAATTAAATCAAAGGCCTCGCAATTCGCACGTCCCAGGTCGTCGCCGAAGCAGGTCTCAATCTATTGGAAAACGTTCAAA
>NC_061842.1:33484762-33487262 GCF_019202785.1 Penaeus chinensis | reverse complement strand
CGACTGAGATGTATAAACTTCAAAACTCATAACCCTGTAGCAACTTAAAATCTAGAGGTCCGAAATCAATTTACTTATATATATAATTTACAAACAAACTAGTTTAAATTATAGGTAATACTTACTTAATACGTAATATTCTACTTTATATTTTAATAGAATAATAAATGTTTTCTTGACTGACTACTTTATATGGGGTGTGCCCTACTATTGTTATGAATATCGTGATCATTTTATTATAACCTTGTTTTTTCTTGAATAGAGTTGTAATCTTAATTATGGAGAGGAAACAGGGAGGCAGAGATAGAGAGAGGAAGAGAAAGAGGGAAAGGGATAGAGGGCAAGTTAAGTGACGAAGAGACAAGAGACCTAAGGAAAAGAAACGGGGGATTGGAAAGAGAGTCAGGAGAGAGGAGTGGGGAGGAGAGGGAGAGGCAGGAGTAAATGAGGGGAGAATAAAATACAGAGAAGTGCAGAGCAGAGAGAGACAAGAGAGAGTGAGAAGAGAAGCCCTTTGGAAACAAAAAGCGAATTGGGTTCATATTTCTCTCTATGCCTTTTTGATTATATTTACATTTGATGCCAGTTTGATCATATTTCCCTGACTATCTTGTTATTGTATTTTTCATCTTAATTATCTGTAAACATATAATCGAAACAATTAATGCTATTCTTACTAATATTATTAAACATCGCATATTGTCAGTATAATCATATTTATCATACATAAATTTCTCATAATCTGAAATTGTATTTCTTATCCGTGTATCCGTCTAACAGCCACTTCTTATGTGAAAGGTTGATTAGAGAGTATAAAGTATGGACGTTGAATAAATACTAAGAAAAGAAAGACTGATACATTAGCAAGGATAAAAATACTTTAATTCATATATATTAATAAATCTCAGCACAATTTATGCTTATTTTCTTAATCTTTCTCATCCTTATTTCTGTCGTTTTTTTTTTTTTTTATTATTATTATCTTTCTGACTACCTGAATATGAAAAGGATAACTATATGTTACACTACTCTTGTCTCATATTCCAGTAGTTCCAGTGCATGAATTTGGCAAGGATTCATTATTATAATCATAATAATGATTATGGGAAAGGTGACAACTTGTCGATTACTTTACTAGCTGTAACTTCAATAACAGTAACAAATATTGAAAGTGGTTAGTAATATAAACAATATATTTTTTTGTTCTGTGCCTATATTCGAACTCTATAGAAATGTTGAATCTAAATCTGATGGTTTATAATATAAAATTTAACAATTATTTTCATTTTATATTTGTTGTAATATTCATATTTTTCATTACTGATGACCAAGTATCAAGCAATTATATGGTAAGGAAAGAATTTTATACTGAAAATATAATTTCATTCTAAAATTGACTCTAATCATTAGCAATGTTAACGATGATAGAAAAAAATGTATTCAAAACAGGTTTGCTAGATGACTTAAAACAGTAATAACGATTTCATTTACAAACTCTAAGGTACTCTTAATACTGGATGTAATGTTACTTTGATATCAAACAGTAAACATAAAACATAGAAACGCAAGATTCTTAAAAGTGATAAAGGTACAGGATTAAGAAATGACGGAAGCGGCAACAGAAGGTAATACATTATTAGTAATTATGTATGCGGCTGAGTGGCAACTTAAGCCTCAGTAGTAGAGAGAGGAAAAGAGACAGAAGAGGGGAAAGAGAGACAGGAGAGGGAAAAGAGAGAGGAAAAGAGACAGAAGAGGGGAAAGAGAGACAGGAGAGGGAAAAGAGAGAGGAAAAGAGACAGAAGAGGGGAAAGAGAGACAGGAGAGGGAAAAGAGAGAGGAAAAGAGACAGAAGAGGGGAAAGAGAGACAGGAGAGGGAAAAGAGAGAGAAAAAGAGACAGGAGAGGGAAAAGAGAGAGAAAAAGAGACAGGAGAGGGGAAAGAGTGTCAAGAGAGAGACGAGAGAGAGGAAAAGAGACATAAGGTGAAAGGAAAGAGTTGAGAGGAGAGGGAGAGATGGGAGAGATTGAGAGAGCAGAGACAGATGAGACAGAGAGACAGGAGAGAATGAGAAGGGATAGATAGATTAAATTGGATTAGATGAACGGATAGACTGAGAGGGATTTTGCAACTTACCGCTGCACCGCCATACCCTTTTAAGCAAAATGCGAATTAGCTTCATTTTTCTCTTTATGCTGTCCTGTTAAGGTATTTTCTCATATTAATCATCTATAAAAAAATAAAAAGAATTATCTGTACTATCCTAATCAAAATGATTAAACACTGCATCTTGTCAGTATAATCTTATTTATCGAATATATATTTATCATTATCTGAAATTCTATTTTTTTTTATCCGTGATTAAGACGAGTAATATAATTATAGGTTATAGTAATGATCATGGAAAAGATGGCAATTTGTCGATTACTATGTTAGCTGTCAACTTGTACAGCAATAACGATGAGGAATTTTAACAGATGATAATAGTAACCACAAGAG
>NC_061842.1:33474762-33477262 GCF_019202785.1 Penaeus chinensis | reverse complement strand
CCCTCCCTCCTTCTCTTCCATCCCTTCTCTTCCCTCCATCTCCCTTTCTCTCTTCCTCCCTCCCTCCCTCCCTCTCTCTCTCTCCCTCCCTCCCTCCCTCTCTTCCATCCCTTCTCTTCCCCCCATCTCCCTTCCCTCACCTCCCTCCCTCCCTCCCTCTCTCTCTCTTCCTCCCTCCCTCCCTCCCTCTCTCCTTCCCTTCTCTCCATCTCCCTCCTTCCCTCCCTCCCTCCCTCTCTCTCTCTTCCTCCCTCCCTCCCTGCCTCCCTCCCTCCCTTTCTCTCTCCCTCCCTCCCTCCCTCCCTCCCTCCCTTTCTCTCTTCCTCCCTCCCTCCCTCCCTCCCTCCTTCCCTTCTCTCCATCTCTCTCCCTCCCTCCCTCCCTCCCTCCCTCCCTCCCTCCCTCCCTTTCTCTCTTCCTCCCTCCCTCCCTCCCTCCTTCCCTTCTCTCCATCTCCCTTCCCGCTCTCCGCCGTCAGGTCATACAAGGTCGAAAGCGAAATTTCTGCTCGTTCCCTTTGGCTTCCTGCCCAAGGCGTCTTCGGAAGGGAAGCTGTGAGGAATCTTCGGAGGACAGATAGGGGTGAGATTCCCTCTCTCTGTTTGTCTCTGTCTCTTGATCTGTTTCTCTCCCTCTTTCTTTCACTCTCTCTCTGTCTGTCTCTTTCCTGTGTCTATCTCTGTCTCTGTCTCTCTCTTTCTTTTTCTCTTTCTTTCTCTCTCTCTATTTCGCTTTCTTCCCCCCCCCCCCTCTCTCTGTCTGTCTGTCTGATTCTCTCTTTCTATCTCTCTCTCTCTCTCTCTCTCTCTCTCTCTCTCTCTCTCTCTCTCTCTCTCTCTCTCTCTCTCTCTCTCTCTCTCTCTTATTTCTTTCTCTCTTTCTTTTTCCTTCTCTCTCTCCCTTTCTTTCTCTTCTTTCCACCCTTCCCCCTTTTCCCTTCCAAAGTCTTTCTCTACTCTTTTTATCACTCCCCCTTCCTTTTCCCAGCTTTCCGTTGCCTTTTTTTCTATCCTTTTCGCCTCTTTTATTTCTTTTCTCTCCCTCCTTCTTTTCTTTCCTGTTTTTTTTTGTATTCCTCTTTCCTTTCTCTTCTTTCTAACCAACTCCCTCTTTCTCTTCTTCCTTTTCTTTCCTCTGTTTCTTTCTCACAATTTCTCTGTCTTCCGTATTTCCCTCTCCCTTTTATCCTTCCCCCCTTTCCCACTTTTTTCCTTTCTTTCCTCCTTCTCATTCCCCATCATTTTTCCCTAAATCCTTCCATCTTCTTCCTTTCCTCCTGCTCCATTCCCCCTTCCCTCGTCTCCTTCTCGCTCCCATCTCTCTCCTTGTCTCTTCGACTCCCTCCATCCTTACTCTCCCACTCCCTGCTCCTTCCCCATTCTCCTTCCCTCCTTTCCTCTCCTCTCTCCCTCTATCCCACTCCCCCCTCCTTCCCTCCCCTCCTTTTCCCAGTTTCTTATCCTACTCTTCCTCCTACCTCCTCCTTTCTTCTCCCTCTCTCTCCCACTTTTTCCCTTCCTCCTCCCCTATCTTCTATCCCTTCCCCTTCCTCTCCTACTCTCTCCAATCTTTCTCTCTCTCTCTCTCCTCCTTAACTCTCCATCTGTCTTTCCATTCTCACTCCCTCTTCCTTTCCTCTCCTTCTCTCTCCCACTTCTTCCGCCTCCCCCATTGCTCCTTCCTTCTTCCTTTCCTCTCCCATCTCTGTTTATCCTTCCATTTTCCTTTCCCCTCCTACTCTCTCCCATTTTCCTCTACTCCCCCCATTCCTCCTCCCTTCCTTCTTCCCTCTCCATCTCTTTCCCATCTTCCTTTCTCACTCTCCCCCATTCCACCTCCCTCCTCCTTTTCTCTCCATCTCTTTCTCTCCACATTCCCCCTCCTTCCTCCTTTCCTCTCCATCTCTCTGTCGCCATTCCTCCTCCCTCCTTATTTCCTCTCCATCTCTCTCTCCCTGTTTCCACTCCTTCCTCCTTTCTTCTTCATCTCTCTCTCTCCCGACTCCCCCCTCTCTTTCCTTTCCTCTCCATCTCTCTCTCCCTATTTCCACTCTCTCTCTCTCTCTCCTCCTTTCCTCTCCATCTCTCTCTCCCTATTTCCACTCTCTCTCTCTCTCCTCCTTTCCTCTCCATCTCTCTCTCCCTATTTCCACTCTCTCTCTCTCTCTCCTCCTTTCCTCTCCATCTCTCTCGCCCTATTTCCACTCTCTCTCTCTATCCTCCTTTCCTCTCCATCTCTCTCTCCCTATTTCCACTCTCTCTCTCTTTCCTTTCCTCTCCATCTCTCTCTCCCTATTTCCACTCTCTCTCTCTTTCCTTTCCTCTCCATATCTCTCTCCCTATTTCCACTCTCTCTCTTTCCTTTCCTCTCCATCTCTCTCTCCCTATTTCCACTCTCTCTCTCTCTCCTCCTTTCCTCTCCATCTCTCTCTCCCTATTTCCACTCTCTCTCTTTTTCCTTTCCTCTCCATCTATCTCTCCCTATTTCCACTCTCTCTCTC
>NC_061842.1:33439762-33444762 GCF_019202785.1 Penaeus chinensis | reverse complement strand
ACTCGTATTCACAGCCTTGAGAATCCTAGGTTTTTCTATACATATCACACACACACACACACACACACACACACACACACACACACACACACACACACTCACACACACACACACACACACACACACACACACACACACACACATATATATATATATATATATATATATATATATACATATATATATATATATCACACACACACACACACACACACATGTATGTGTATATATATATATATATATATATATATATATATATATATATTATATATATGTATATATGTGTATATATACATATTTGTATATATATGTATATATATGTATATGTATATGTGTGTGTGTGTGTGTGTGTGTGTGTGTGTGTGTTTGTTTGTGTGTGTGTGTGTGTATGTTCATAGACAAAAAAGATATAGATACATAAATGGAGAAATACATTACCTTTGCCAAGCTTACAATACCAGGAAAATGGAGCTCGGAATGGTACATCGTTTTCATCATATTTTCTCTTTATGTACATCTTGTTTCACATTGCCTGTATCTGTCCCTCTACTTTCGACTTCCTCTCCCTCACGATTATCATAATTTTTTATGTCTGCGATAATATTGCCAATCAGAATTAAAGTAGATTTTATGTAACCATAAGACATTCCTTAAGAATGGAATATACTATAAGATTCAGCTAGGAAATGCTTACTACCATACATTACGTTCCAACAATATCAATTTCGTTCTTATTGTTTATAATTAATGTAAAAAATATAAAAGACAATTTAAAGTAGTTACAAGGACATTGTTAATTTATTATCAAAATTACTGAGTACCTTATATTAGGTGCATGGCTTTCAATAAATAGATATATGTGTATATTTGTAAATATATACATACATTTGTTTATATACATATCTATATATGTACACACATATATGCATATATATACATATACATATACATACATATATATATAAATATATATATATACATATATATACATATAATATATGTGTGTGTGTGTGTACACATACACACAAACACACACACATACACACATTTATCTGAATATATGAACAGTAAAAAGGAGATTCCCAATCTGAAATGATCCAGCCACTGATAAAATCAGTCATCACCAATACTCCACCAGACAATGAACTCTAATTCTATTGAATCTATCATTCACCAACGAACAAAAAAACACGTGCCAAAAAGCGCATTTTTCCTCCTCCTCCACACTGGAATTCGGCATAATGAGAGAGCCTAAGCCTGCAGGCATTGAAAGGCTTAACTGCGTTGATATGCGAGAGACCACTACGACAATTACAGCTACTGAATGCATGATTAAGGCGCAGTTCCATGCATTCCACAGTGTTTTTTATTTATCTATTTATTTTTTCTAATGTCTCTTTGTCGAAATGAATATTCAGATTTTTTGTTTTATGTGTATGTATGCTAATGTACGTGTGTGGGTACATTCATAGTGAATGGATGAGTTCAATTAATGTGCGAATAATGGTATTTGTGAACAGCTAGGAATGCGTGTTTTTTTTGTCTGTTTTATGTCACGAGAAATATATATATATATATATATATATATATATATATATATATATATATATATATATATATATATATATATATATGTATATATATATATACACATATATATGTATATATATATATTTTTTTTTTTATCACGTATTGCACATTGTTCGTTCAATTCACTTAAACTGCTTGAAGTTATGCTAGCCAGTGCCTGCTTCCTTGCTTCAATCTTTCAAAAACAGACAACTTATTCCAATATATGCACAGCTTAGTGTATATTCTAATTACTTAAGAAATATTCCTATGCGATCCGATTTGATTACATAGTACAAAAGACTGATTTGTTAATATATTTTGAATAAACGAGAGTGTACATATATACTAATTAGGAAACGTATCAAGTTTCTAAATATGCCTTAAGCATCAAGATCTGGAAACTATCACATAAAACGGTATCTGAAATAGAATATTAAATCTCTCAATACATTCAGACACCAACACCTAACTACATGCTACATTCAACAGTATCTAAACCAAAGAAAATGTCTAATCTAAAAAAAACTCACCGTTTATAATATATTATCCCAACTCTTCCCTCTACCCCAACCACACAGCTCTCTTACATAGAAAGTCTACCTCTACCTTAAAAAGAAAGAAAAATAGGAATCTGTACCACATATCCACATGGCGCCACACTCAGCGTGTCCTGTGGTATGTTATCACCCTTTCTGCATCACAAATAACCACACCCACCGTGCCACACCCTGTTTGCACGCACACCTTCTCATGCATTAGTGTATTTCGTAGTATGAAAGTTAAGTTCTGTTTCATAAGGAATGGCATTGACGGTAATAGTCGTAATGTAGAAGTAATAGCAGTAATGGTGAGAGTGATGATAGTAATATATATGATAATAATAATAGCAGTAGTAGCAGTAGTAGTAATAATAGTAATGATAAGGATAATATTGATAATAATAATAATGACAGGGATAAATAATGATAATGAAAATTATGATAATAATAATGATGACAGTGATAATGAAGATGATAATAATAGTAGTAGTGGTTGTAGTAGTAATAATGATAATGATAATAATAATAATAATAATAATAATAATAATAATAATAATAATAATGATAATAATAATAATAGTAATAACAAAAATAACATTAATAAAAAATAAAACATATGATTAAAATAATAATGATCTGAAAAATGATGATAATTATGATGATAATCATGAAAATGATGATGCTAAAAGTAATAATGTTAAGGATAAAATGATAATAATAATGATAATACTAACAAGAATTATTAAAATAACGCTTATACTTCAGCTATTACTACTCAGGATAATCATAATATTAGTAATGATTGTTATTTTTTCTCAATAGATCTAAAGCACGTTACGGAATGATGATTTGTGCTGTCATATTGACATTCTTTTATAAATACCAGGTGTGCCTGCTTGCCTGTCTACCTGTCTCTCTCTGCCTACGTCTGTCTGTCTGCCTCTCCCTATTTCTCTCTCTCTCTCTCTCTGCCTGCTTCAGTCTGTTTGACTGTCTGTCTATTTCTGTTTCTCTCTCTCTCTCTCTCTCTCTCTCTCTCTCTCTCTCTCTCTCTCTCTCTCTCTCTCTCTCTCTCTCTCTCTCTTTCTTTCTCTCTCTCTCTCTCTCCATTTTAACTGACAACACCCATAATTAATGTAATAAGTTATCATACAAGAAGAGTATCATTTCACTGCGATTGCACCTGTATCTGACAAAACATCTGGCATGCAACTCGCATTTTTTCAACACGCGAACTGTTAATGCAACTTCCAGACGGTAACCTTGATTATCAAACTTGAATACCAATGAAAAATTTAAGCCAATGAAAAAGGTACTTACTTATGTATACAGTAAAGGGTGACTACTGTTATGTATGTAAACAGTTGTAAGTAACTAACAAAGCATGACTTAGGAGTACATTAACTACTCAAAACGTACTTTACGACTTATCAAAGATACTAAACAACGTTTATTCAGAGATACGTTGCTGATATAAAGAGATACAATAGTGAAACATATATTTATATGTGTTTATGTAAAACGATTGCATTTCAATTAATATTACAAATGTTACAAATTAAAATGTATTTACAGTATGATGTTACACTGATGGATACAACGGAAGCACGTGTTTCCTTGGCAACGAGAGAGGGGAAAAAGAAAAGGAAAAAAGAAGGCAAACTAAAGGGGAAATGTGGAAGAAAAGAGGAAGAAATAAGAGGGAGTTAAAAGAGGCGAATATTATTATGATAAATGGAAGGGGGAATGAAAAGAAAAAGAAGAAAAGGGGCAAACAAATAAAAAAAAGTTAGAAATGGAAGAAAAGTAAGAACGACAAATGGGGAAATGAGGGGAAGTATAATAATAACAATAAAACTAAGAGGATTAACAGAGAAGAATGAAGGAAAAGGAAAGAATCATTTTCTTTGTTCTTAATCAAAATATTAACTACTAAGTTTCAGCCCTTCCTTTTTTTTTTATCATGTCCGCAGTAAAGTACCGATTTATGAAACCCACTTATCAATGATGTATCAATAGTAGTGTTCACTAACCTTGTTTTCATTATGTAGCCTACGACTAATAACTAATAACTAATAACTTCCATGGCCCCATTCAGTGACTGCCACCTCTTCAGATTTCCACATTACAAGTTATGAACAGCGTAATAGTGTCTAATAGCCATAGGACAAGAACACTTCATAGAAAGATTCCAGTTTATTGATATGTGAGAGATGATTATATGCAGGTATTGTAGGTGAGATAAAATTCAGCTTAATTCGACGTCAAAATTTTCATATTGTTCCATGGCTCGTCTGAAAATACCCTGTGGCCTCCCTGGGTACCCAGATTTGGAGAAATGCAAGATCTGTTCGTAACCAAAAACAATACATTCTTGTGTTAATATCAAACTTGTCTTCCTTAATATATACTTATACTGTAACCTTCGATCTTGGTTAAACCAATTTTAATGTTAGCTTAGATGTTTGTCATACTTTAGCAAATACCTTCCTTAGTTTGTTAAACTATAAGCGATATTATTTTCGAAGTTATTTATCCGGAAACCAATACTGTTTTGAAAATCTCTTGTTCAGTAACCTATACCATCTTGGAGATTTATTAGGATTAGATATATATTTTTCTCGCTTTTCTTTCCATGATAAAAGGAGGTTAACAATGACATAAAAATACTTGATATGTCACTTTTTAAACATTTATTTCTGGGAAGTTCCAACAACAAAACTTGGGAGAAAATAGGCCAGAGAGAGAGACAGAGAGAGAGAGAGAGAGAGAGAGAGAGAGAGAGAGAGAGAGAGAGAGAGAGAGAGAGAGAGAGAGAGAGAGAGAGAGAGAGAGAGAGAGAGAGAGAGAGAGAAGAGGAGAAGAGACGGGAAGAAAGGGAAAACAAAG
>NC_061842.1:33429762-33432262 GCF_019202785.1 Penaeus chinensis | reverse complement strand
CCCTGACATCTGTCCCTCTCTCTCTCGTTCTCTCATCCTCCCTCCCTCTCCCCCACACACTCTCTCTCTCTTCCTCCCTTCCTCTGCCCCCTCCTCTCTCTCTCTCACTTTCAAAATATTTTTCATTTTCATTTTCATATTATCACTGCTACCATCACTTATCATTACCATAATCGATATTACAAGCACCATTATCATAATAAGAAGTATCATCATCACTTACATTATCACTATTAGTTTTTCTCTTTTTAATCTTCCTTCTTCTTCTTGTTCAAATTCATAAAAATTCAATTCACGATCTCTAGCTTTTTAAAATCCACATAATTTTTAGGTACGTGACTGTGCATCGTTCAGTAATTCTGTGTAAATATTGTAAAGGGATATTTCAATGCTTTGGGTTAGAAATAAGCCACACATAATTAGAAATTGACTTGATAATTACATTTTAGGAATATATAGGTCACACACACACACAAACAAACAAACACACACATACCACACACACACACACACACACAAACTAGCTTTCTCTCTGTCAATCACTATATCTTCTCTTAAAAAACACAAAAACAAGTGCAGGGCAAATATGGAAAAGCGAACGCCTTGAAACTCTTAAAAAGTTTCCAATCATACTTCACAATAAAGTTTTGATACGTGACATTTTAGGCCTGATTCTCCACGTGTATTTCGTGTCACTTATCATGCAAAGTTACGAAGACCGGCAGATCAAAGACAATATAATCCTTTCAATTGAATCATCAATTGAATTCAGTTTCCGCGTCGCTCTGTGATTTCTTTTTATACGACACTCTAATGGTATTGAAAACGGATTTTAGATAAAACGTTATACCCAACAAAATCTATTGGATTTAGATAAACTCCATAATCAAAACACTTAACGTTGTTGTTGAAGTACCCATAAACTCTAGTAATTTTGCACATTAAAGTAATCAAAACAGACCAATGATACGAGAATGAGCACGTAATCATACTAGAATCGCAGCATTGGGGAAGTCCACATTTGCCAATAAGGTTCATACAGGGAGCAATACTGTGTCGTTTTCTGCATACGTTCAGATCGCAAATCTTGGAATATTAAGCCGACTCACTGTGAAATCAATTACATGAAACTGCCGTCGAGATTTAAGAGATTTGTTTTTCCAGCTCGATTGTAATGAACCGTGCCAGGTTGAGGCAAAAGAATGGGCTCACAGAGGTGCCAGAAATGTATCTTTCTGGCCATATATATATATATATATATATATATATATATATATATATATATGTATGTATGTATGTATGTATGTATTTCTGACGAAGATATAATCGAAACCAGTCAAATACATCTCTTGTATTGTGAAGATATTCATTCTCATTCATAACTTTTCTACATTTGTCAACATGTAGAAAACATGTCAACATGTACGGTTCATATATATACATATATATATATTTATATATTTATGTATATATATGTGTATATATATATATATATATACATATATATACGTACAGCTAAAGAGAGAGAATGAGATAGATAGATAGATAGATAGATAGATAGATAGAGAGAGAGAGAGAGAGAGAGAGAGAGAGAGAGAGAGAGAGAGAGAGAGGGAGAGAGAGAGAGAGACGGACAGAGAGACATATTTTTCATTTTAAACTTTTCTGACTTTCTCTATGTATTTATACGTATGATTTATTAACGTATTCATTTGTTTTACACAGCGTATTACAAAGCAAACGTTTCTTTTAGGAAAGTTAGTGCTGACGAATTGATTTATCCCTCGTGTAAGGTGATGACTCTGCAACCTACATCCCCGTATCACAACCTTGCAAATTGCAACCCCACAGCATGAACAACATGAGATTCCCAACTATCCCGAGATTGCATCATTACAGCTATGCAATCTGAGGTCCGAATCGCGCTGTCCCTCCCTTTTCCTCTTTATCCATGCTCGTTCCTGTTGCAAAGTACTGCAACAAAGTGCAACATCTCTTTAAAATGGGGGGGGGGGGGATTCTTACCCTGTGGGGAAGGGGGGATGTGAGGGGGCAAAGGGAAAGAGAAAGAGAGAGAGAGAGAGAGATGAGAGTGGTCGTCATGAAGTCAGGCTGAAAGTGCCATTATTGGGGGCCTCAGGTGGCACTCGAGGAGGCTAGGTGAGGGGGAGAGAGGGTTAAGGAGGACTAGAGGAGGAGGAGGAGGAGGAGGAGGAGGAGGAGGAGGAGGAGGAGGAGGAGGAGGAGGAAGAAGAAGAGGAGGAGGAGGAGGAAGAGGTGGAGGTAGAGGTAGAGGTGGAGGAGGAGGCGGAGGAGGAGGAGGAGGAAGAGGAGGAGGAGGAGGAGGAAGAGGTGGAGGTGGAGGTGGAGGTGGAGGTGGAGGTGGAGGTGGAGGTGGAGGTGGAGGTGGAGGTGGAGGTGGAGGTGGAGGTGGAGGTGGAGGTGGAGGTGGAGGTGGAGGTGAAGGAGGAGGTGGAGGAGGAGGTGGAGGAGGAGGTGG
>NC_061842.1:33402262-33404762 GCF_019202785.1 Penaeus chinensis | reverse complement strand
AGTCTGATTTCGATAATCATACATAATATATTCAATGCTATTACGGTAAAGATATTATTCAACTGATTATATTATTCTCTTTTTTTTTGTAAGAGCAATATGAAGTGACCAGATCATGTATAGGGAAAGAGGGGGGGGGGGGTAGTAAAAAGACTATCAGAAAATAAGCTAAATTTGCGAGATATGTATGCTTGGAAATGTATGACTATTTCAGATAATTCGTCTGTTTAACTGTCTCCTGATAGATAGATATTTATAGCTAGGTATATAGGATAGATAAATAGAAATGTATATATAGATAGATCGAGAGATTGATAGGAATTGAGAGAGAGAGAGAGAGAGAGAGACGATGAGAGAGAAGAGAAGAGAGAGAGAGAGAGGAGCGAGAGAGAGTAGAGAGAGAGAGTGAAAGAGGATGGAGAGAGAGAGAGAGAGAGAGAGAGGGATAGAGGAGAGAGGATAGAGAGAGAGAGAGAGAGAGAGAGAGAGAGAGAGAGAGAGAGGGGGAAAGAGAGAGAGAGAGAGAGGAGAGAAGAGAGAAGAGAGAGAGATGAGAGAGTGAGATGAGGAGAGAGGAGAGAGAGAGAGAGAGAGAGAAGAGTAGAAAAGAGAAAGAGAAAGATAACAGCGAAAGAGAGAGAGAGAGAGAGAGAGAGCGAGTGAGAGAGACAGCGACGAGAGAGGGGGGGAGGGGACAGGCAGGCAGGCAACAGACTGACAAACTGCAGACACTCAGACAAATACACAGACAAGCAAAAATTAAGAGGGACATTTTCCATCCCTGATATAACGTCCGGGTAAGGATATAACTTTTTTTTACAGTTTCTCTCTCTCTCTCTCTCTCTCTCTCTCTCTCTCTCTCTCTCTCTCTCTCTCTCTCTCTCTCTCTCTCTCTCTCTCTCTCTCTTCCGTTCCTCCCTTCCCTCCCTCCTTCCCTCCCTCCCCCTCTCTCTCTCTCCCTCCCACCCTCTCCCCAATCAGTATTAAAAATACACCCTAAACATTAAACCTCTACTTTAATCAGACAGCAGACAAGGCCAATCACAAGCAGTTTCCCACACAGAATGTCTACAAGCACTAATGTTAGCGAGGGAAACCGCGGTTGTCATGGTTTCACGCAAGAGGCTGGGCTACAGTGGGCTGACATTGGGAGAGCAAAACAGAAGGCAGAGGGAGGGTATTTTTAAGTGTAGTTGTTGTTGTTATGGTTATCCTGTGTTTTTTGTTATATTTGTAATGAAGATAATTATGATAATGATGATAGTAATGATGATAATGATGATGGTAATGTTATGATAAAAAATAATGATAATGATAATAATAATAATAATAATGATGATGATAATGATAATAATAACAATAAATAATAATAATAATAATAATAATAATAATAATAATAATAATAATAATAATAGTAATAATAATAATAATAATAATAATTAATAATGACAATGATAATGATAATATTAATAATAATAACAATAATTATGATAATAATGATGATGGCAATGATAGTAATGACATGATTAAAAATAATGATAATGATAGGGTGGTGTAATATTGTAATTTATAAGAAAGTAATAAAAAATGTGCCCCGTGTGTGTGTGTGTTTTAAAACATCCTTGATAAAAAAAAGGGACAATGTTGTAGTCTTTTCCCTTCAAAGGACAATCATAAAAGTGAATGACAAAAAAAAAAAAAAAAAAAAAAAAAAATGAGAACAGTACCTAGCTTTTGGTCATTTTTATGATTTATGTAGCGTTTTTAAATCTCTCTGTCTCTGTCTTGTCTCTCTCTCTCTCTCTCCTCTCTCTCTCCTCTCTCTTTTTATCTCTCTTTGCCTTCCACCTTTTTTCCCTTATTGTCTGTCCCTTTCCCTCTATCCTGTATTATCATTATCTCTTTCTTCATTGATTTGTTCCTGTCTGTCTGCTGTCTGTCTCTCTCTCTCTCTCTCCCCTCTCTTCTCTTCTCTCTCTCTCTCTCTCCTCTCTCTCTCTCTCTCTCTTTTCTCTTTCCGTCTATCTTCTCTGTCTGAGAGAGAGGTTTACTGGAGTGAGACAGACAGACAGACAGACAGACAGACAGACAAACAGACAGAGACTTAAGAGACGAAGAGAGAAATCAAATCTATCAGTGTCCATTACCTGTTATATCCTTCATCATGAAAACAGTATGAATGTGGAAAACCCGGCACACGATAAAGTTTCCCTCAACAGCACTACATCAGCTGAGTGGAACTTTCCCCTCCATTGTCTGGCATGGGTTTGTTTTCGTAATTCAACAGAGTCAGCTTTTCCTTAAAAAAAGAGAAAAAAAAGACAGAAAAAAGAGAACAGAAGAGAAAAAAAAAGGCTCTCTGTTTCGATATCATTTTTGCTAATTGTGTGTGCATTCTATGATTAATGTTGCTTTTTTTTCACTCTTTTCCTCTCTCTCTCTTCCTCTCCTCCCTTTTCTCTTCTCCCCTCTCTCTCTTCTTCTCTCTTTTTCTCTCTCT
>NC_061842.1:33385733-33398233 GCF_019202785.1 Penaeus chinensis | reverse complement strand
AGAGAGAGAGAGAGAGAGAGAGAGAGAGAGAGAGAGAGAGAGAGAGAGAGAAAATAAACACATGCAAATAGAAAAAGCGAGCGCAAAAAAAGCAAGAAAAAAGGCAATTAATTATAAACAACAAATTATAAAAAGTATGACGCCATGATTACCCAATACACTCCATCATTTCTCCCTCCCCGCTCTCCTCCCTCCATCTCCCTTCCCTCCCTCCCTCCATCTCCCTTCCCTCCCTCCGTGTCCCTAACCCACCCCCTTACCCCATCACCCTCCCCCCCCTATACCGACCTCCCAACCTCTTATCCCCAACGACCCCCCATCCTCCCCCCCTTACCCCCCCCCCCCCCCGTCTAGGTCGTCCGGTCTAACGAGCAGCCGATAAAGGTGTCAGTCGTAGGGGTCATTCAGACTGCATGGGCGACCCTTAGCGAGCGGCGTCAGGGCGAGAGTCTAAATGCTAATGGCCAAACAGCCGATCCTCTTTCGACACTTGAGTTGCTGCCCTTGTGTCTTGGGGAAGTGGGGATGGGGAGGAGGGGAGGAGGGGAGGAGAGGGAAGAGTTTCGTGGAGGAGGAGACAGGAGGGAGGGGGGGTGAGGGGAAGGGGAAGAGGGGAGAGGGGAGGAGGGGAGAAAGGGAGGAGAGGGAAGAGTTTCGTGGAGGAGGAGACAGGAGGGAGGGGGGGTGAGGGGGAGGGGAAAAGGGGAGAGGGGAGGAGGGGAGAAAGGGAGGAGAGGGAAGAGTTTCGTGGAGGGGGAGACAGGAGGAAGCGGATGAAGGGGAAGGGAAGAGGGGAGAGGGATGGAGGGGGAGAGCGGAGTAAGGGAGGAGAGGGAAGAGTTTCGTGGAGGGGGAGACAGGAGGAAGCGGATGGAGGGGAAGGGAAGAGGGGAGAGGGATGGAGGGGGAGAGCGGAGTAAAGGAGAGGGATGGAGGGGGAGAGCGGAGTAAGGGAGAGGGATGGAGGGGGAGAGCGGAGTAAGGGAGGGGATATGTAAATACTATTTGCTAATGGGGCAACAACTGATCGCTTTCTGATGCGTAAACGTCCTAAAACGAAAGCTATGCTAACAACATCCTCTCAATAATGTTTTCTAATTCTATAGATCAACTAATTATCAATTCATCATAATTACATCAGTGATTCCTAATTACCATGTCTTAGCTCAATGCGAGATGTGAAATAAAAACGTATCGCTTAAGAAAAAAAAATATCATTATCATTAAATTGATTTATCCTTACTCCCACATCCAAATCCCCTTTACTTCATCTATGATCTGCAAATAAAAGCAATCAGCCATTTAATAATGCGACATCGATTCCCTGATCAATGTCTCTTAGAAATACGACCAATCGATCAAGGATTTCCTGCACTTGAGACAACACCCTCCCCTGCCCTTTCCCTTTCCCCTGCCCCTTTCCCTTTCCCTTCTCTCTCTCGCCTTCCCCTTCCCCTTCTCTCTCTCCCTTCCCCTTCCTCTTCCCCTTCTCTCTCTCTCCCTTCCCCTTCCCCTTCTCTCTCCCCTTCTCATTCCCCTTCCCCTTCTCATTCCCCTTCTCTCTCCCCCTCCCCTTCCCCCTTCCCCTCCCCTTACTACAACGCATCTCCCTCTAACCACACTATTTCCCTTTCCCTTCTCCCGGTCACTCGCCCCGCCCACACACCCTTTCCCGAACCCTTTAACCGCCCCCCCCCCCTCTCCGGATGTCACCCCCTTACTCTTCCTCCCTCCTCATCTTCTTTCCTTCACTTCACCTTATCCCTCTTACCTTTTCCCTCCCCATTCTCTCCCTCGTCTTCTACCCTTCCCCCCCTCCGCCCCATTCTCTCCCTCATCTACCTTCACCTTCACCTTCTCCCTCACCCTTCCCTCCCCCACCAACTCCCTCCTGCTCCCTCCCCCTCCCCTTCCCCCAAATCTTATTCTTTAATCCAATATTTTACTAATATATAATTTTTTTTTCTTATTTTCTATTCCTCCTTCTTTCATTCCGTAATTTCATTACTTTTTTTTTTTCATTCACTAATTCCGTCTCAAAATCGGTCCTTTTCAACACACGGCTTCGGTAACAGGTTCAAAATTTTGAAGGAATAAAAGTAAGATAGAAAAAAAGTTAACAATGAAATAAAAGACAAAAGTAAAGATATTAAAAAATGAGGTAAAAAAAAACAAAAAACAAAAAAAAACAAAAGGGTAATTGGCTATCTAAGGTCACGAGGTCACTTGAGGCCGGTTGCTTTTGTGCGGCTCAATGAGGGCGAATGAGGAAGAGGAAGAGAAGGAAGCAAAAGCAGGAAGAACAGACGGATGGGAAAAAAATCGAATAAACAGGAGGAAGCATCGGTGCGTTAATAAACATAAATCTATATCTATATATATATACACATAGATAGATAGATCGATAAATAGATAGATATAGATAGATAAAGATATACGTATATATACATATATACAAATATGTACATATATACACATATATACATATATATATGTGTGTGTGTGTGTGTGTGTGTGTGTGTGTGTGTGTGTGTGTGTGTGTGTGTGTGTGTGTGTGTGTGTGTGTGTGTGTGTGTGTGTGTGTGTGTGTATATGTATATACATATATATATATATATATATATATATATTACATACATATATACATACATATATAGATACATGCATGCATACATATATCATATATGTAAAATAATAATAATAATAATAATAATAATAATAATAATGAGCGAAAGGCGAATAAACAGGAGAAAAAAAGAGAAGAGGCGACCAATAAATAATGCACAAGAAAAAGGCGAGTAAACAAGAAAAAAAGAGGAGAAAAGAAGAAGAGAAGAGGAGAGGGGGAGAAGAGGAGAAGAGAAAAAGAGACGAGGAAAGAAGAAGAGAAGAGAAGAGAAGAGGAGAAGAGGAGAAGAGAAGAAGAGAAGAGGAGAGGAGCCGAAGAGATGAAGAGAAGAGAAGAGGAGAAGAAGAGAAGAGGAGAAAAGATGAGAAGAGAAAAGAAGAAGAGAAGACGAGCAGAGAAGAAGAGAAGAGAAGAAGAGAAGAGGAGAAAAAAGAAGAGAAGAGGAGAAAAGAGAATAAGAGAAGAGGAGAAGAGAAGAAGAGAAGAGGAGAAAAAGAAAAGAGAAGAGGAGAAGAAGAGAAGAGAAAAGGAGAAGAGCAGACGCGAAGAGAGGAGGAGAGGAGGAGGAGAAGAGGAGACGACCTCCGACTGACCATCCGCGTCGTCACTCGTGTCCCAGGGATTCCCTCGCCCCGTCGACCCTCAATCTCACCTTTCCATTTAGTTTTGCTGTTTTTCTCTTTTCTTATTTTTCTTTTTTTTATTCTTGTCTTTTTTTGTTCTCTTTATTTATTTTTCTTTTTATTCTTCTTTTTCTTTTATATTCTTGTTTTTTCTTTTCTTATTTTTTTCTTTATATTCTTGTTTTTTCTCTTTTATTATTTTTCTTTTTATTCTTGTTTTTTATTTTCTTATTTCTTTATTCTTGTTTTTGTCCTTTCTCATTTTTCTTTTTATTCTTGTTTTTCTTTTCTTATTTATTCTTTTTATTCTTGTTTTTCGGTTTTCTTATTTATCTATTTTCAGTTTCGTTTACTTCTTTCTTTTACTTGTTTGTTGTTCTTATTTTTTATGTTTCTTATCTTTCTTAGTTTTCTTTCCTTTTCATTCTCCTTATCTTCCCTTCTTTCTCTTTTATTTTGTTTTCTTTTGTAAATTTTCTTCTACTGTTTATTTTTTTCTTCTTATCATTTCGTCCTTCTTATCCTCCTGTCTTTCATTCTTTCTATTTTTTTTCTTCAGGAGGAGGAGAAGGAGGAGGAGGAGGAGGAGGAGGAGGAGGAGGAGGAGGAGGAGGAGGAGGAGGAGGAGGAGGAGGAGGAGGAGGAGGAGGAGGAGGAGGAGGAGTAGGAGGAGGAGGAGGAGGAGGAGGAGGAAGGGAAAGACAATGAGTATTATGAAGAGGAAGAGGAGGAGGAAAGGGAAGACGAAGAAGAGGAAGAGGAGAAGGATGTAAAGGAATAGGAAGATAGACAACAGAAAAGACGCCCTCAAGAAAAAAAAACAATGAAGCGAAGGTGGGACTAATCACACACAAAAAAGGAAGACAAGACAAGAAAAAAAAGAAAAACAGAAAAGAAAAGAAAAGAAAAGAAAAAAGAAAAAAGAAAGAAAAGGAAAGAAAAGAAAAGAAAAGAAATAAAAAAAAAGAAAAAGAAAAAAGAACAGAAAAGAAAAAAATAAATGTATATATAGACAAGGGTTAATCAGCTGGCCGAATTGGGTGTGGAGACATGTCGCGTCGTGTTTGGCAAGCGCGGGTTTACCCTCGCGGAAAAATTCTCTCGGTCCAAAAGAAGGGGAGGGGGAGGAGGGGGAGGAGTGGGAGGAGGGGGGAGGAGGGGGGAGGAGGAGGAGGAGGGGAGGGAAGGGGAGGAAGGAGAAGGAGGGGGGAGGAAGGAGAAGGAAGGAGAAGGAGGGGGGAGTAGGGGAAGGAGGGGGGAGGAGGGGGAGGAGGGGTAGGAAGGGGAGGAAGGAGAAGAGAGTGAGGAGGGGGGAGGGGAAGGGAGGAAAGAAAGGAGGGCAGAAAGGGAAGGAGGGGGAAGTGGGGAAGGAGAAGGCGCACAAATCCTTACATATATCCTCCTAAGTGACGCCGCGACCTCCATCCAGAACGACCACGCGAGGAAAGGAAGAGAAAGAGAGAGAGAGAGAGAGAGAGAGAGAGAGAGAGAGAGAGAGAGAGAGAGAGAGAGAGAGAGAGAGAGAGAGAGAGAGAGAGAGAGAGAGAGAGAGAGAGAGAGACATACAGACTGACACAGAGTAAGAGAGAGAGAGAGAGAGAGAGAGAGAGAGAGAGAGAGAGAGAGAGAGAGAGAGAGAGAGAGAGAGAGAGAGAGAGAGAGAGAGAGAGAGAGAAAGAGAGAGAGAGAGGGGGGGGGGGAGGCGAGGCGGAGCGAGAGAGGGAAGGAAGGAAGGACAGAAGAGTGTGGGTAATGGAGGGGAGGGGAGGGGAGGGGAGAGGAGAGGAGAGGAGAGAAGAGGAGGGGAGGGGAGAGGGGAAGGAGAGGGAGGGAGAAACCAACACACACATACACGTACAAAAGACGCGACGACCCGATGCAGGTTCCAGGAAGACCCGAAAAAATCCGTATCCAAGAATAACCTCAGAAACATAGTGAGAAAATAGTGTGAGGAAAAAGGGAGAGAGAAAGAGAAAGACCTAAAAATATAATAAAAAGAGAGAGCGAGAGAGAGAGAGAGAGAGAGAGAGAGAGAGAGAGAGAGAGAGAGAGAGAGAGAGAGAGAGAGAGTGAGAGAGTGAGAGAGTGAGTGAGTGAGTGAGTGAGTGAGTGAGTGAGTGAGTGAGTGAGTGAGTGAGTGAGTGAGTGAGTGAGTGAGTGAGAGATAGAGAGACAGAGAGAGAGAGACAGAGAGAGAGAGAGAGAGAGAGAGAGAGAGAGAGAGAGAGAGAGAGAGAGAGAGAGAGAGAGAGAGAGAGAGAGTGAGAGAGTGAGAGAGTGAGTGAGTGAGTGAGTGAGTGAGTGAGTGAGTGAGTGAGTGAGTGAGTGAGTGAGTGAGTGAGTGAGTGAGTGAGTGAGAGATAGAGAGACAGAGAGAGAGAGAGAGAGAGAGAGAGAGAGAGAGAGAGAGAGAGAGAGAGAGAGAGAGAGAGAGAGAGAGAGAGAGAGAGAGAGAGAGAGAGAGAGAGAGACGCAAGGGAGGCACCGAGCCCTAACCGAGATCCGAGAACGACTCAGCCGGAGCCCCTCGAGCCCCTCGGAGCTCCTCGCCGCGGACCGTAAAGCCGGGAATATTCCGTAACGCGGCCGAAAGCCTGCCGAGCCGCGCGAGAGATGGTCCCCGCGCTGCCGTAAAGCCCGAGATCCCCCGCGCCGCCCTCCGTCGCCGGCCGAGGACCCTTCGCTCCGTGCGCCGTCTGCAGTGGCCTTCCGCCCTCTTTCGTGATCGTTAATTATCTCTTCTCCTCCTCTGTCAGTCTCTATTTATTTATCTTTAGTTTATTAATTTTCCTTCTCCCTCTTCCTTTCTATCTTTATCTCTCTATCTCTCTTTCTCCTCTTGCCTCTCCCTCCACTTACCCCCCCCCCTCTCTCTCTCTCTCTCTCTCTGTCTCTCTCTGTCTCTCTCTCTCTCTCTCTCTCTCTCTCTCTCTCTCTCTCTCTCTCTCTCTCTCTCTCTCTCTCTCTCTCTCTCTCTCTCTCTCTCTCTCTCTCTCGTTCTTCTTCCTCCTTTTGTACCTCCCTCCCTCCCTATTCAACCCCTTATCTAAAGCGCATAACATATTAACAGAAAAACAATCCTGGAAAGGGATTGATCAAGCCGCCGTGAAGCTTTCGTAAAACGTAAACAAAAACGCCATCGCGGCCTGAACTCTTCGGCCCGACACTTGACTTCCTCTCAGGACATCCTATTCCAGCTGTCTTTAAAGGGTCTCTCGAGTTAATCTAGATTATCCTACGCCCTCCTTCCCCGTTGTGGCTCATCTACCGTTCCGAGTTGCTCCAGACTACCCGATGTCCTTATTCTCTGCCGTGTCCTTGCTCTCCTCCCTGTCTCAAAATCCCAGGCCCTCTCGAGGACTGCCGCTCCCTCGCCAGGACGCGATCCCTCAGCCTCGCTCCATTAGCATCCCGGGCCAGCGGAGCCATGTCGGTCAGTGCCTCCGTGCCAGTGCCATTCCCCGCCCTAATCCATCGCCCCATCGGCACCGCTCGGCTCCCATCCAGCCCGGGAAGGCGCCCTCGGAGCGGCACGGGCGTCCCCCGGGAGCGGCGACGAGGCCCTACGAGGCGGCAGCGCAGAGTCCCAGCCACAAGTGGGACACAAGAATCAATAACCGCCTGACCCACTGACGGAGCCTCTCCCCCACCACCTACCCTCGCCAGGAGGGCAGGGGTGCCCCCCCCCCCTCTCTCTCTCTCTCTATCTCTCTCTCTCTCTCTCTCTCTCTCTCTCTCTCTCTCTCTCTCTCTCTCTCTCTCTCTCTCTCTCTCTCTCTTTCTCTTTCTCTTTCTCTTTCTCTTTCTCTTTCTCTTTCTCTTTCTCTTTCTCTTTCTCTCTCTCTCTCTCTCTCTCTCTCTCTCTCTCTATCTCTATCTCTATCTCTATCTCTATCTCTATCTCTATCTCTATCTCTATCTCTATCTCTATCTCTCTTTCTCTCTCTCTCTCTCTCTCTCTCTCTCTCTCTCTCTCTCTCTCTCTCTCTCTCTCTCTCTCTCTCTCTCTCTCTCTCTCTCTCTCTCTCTCTCTCGCTCGCTCTCTCTCGCTCTCTCTTCCTCTCTCGATGTTGTTACAAAGTATATAAATGCAAGTATGTGTTCACGCACCGCATTTTGAAAATTTACCGAGGTGCACATATAAAATAACCATAACATAAAAGATGTCCTGCAATTTGGCCGCCACTGAAAATATAAAATTACAATGATAAAATTGCTGATATAAGTAATAATGCACTATAAATAAGACAATGATGACGTCGACGATGAAGAGCATTATACCAATAACAACAACAACAACATTCCAATTCAAAAAGCAGCGTAGAAGCCCGAGGAACAGCCCCGCCCCGCCCGCGAAGCCATAGTTCGCCTGGGATAAACCATTTTAAAGTAAACAAACTACTTAACTCCCTTACCACTCGTCACCGACACTAACAAACCGTGTGAAAAGAAGCAGAATTACATCTATCCTGTTCAGGGTATTAGCGCAGACGCAGACGCAGACGCAGATGCAGACGAAGGGTGCAAAACGTCGCCACTCCAGGACGCTAACGGTCGGCACTCACCTTGGTAACTCTGCACACAACACCGGCCTTCTTTGAATCCAGAACCAAAAATACCGGTCTTCTCTGTACTAAGAACAAACAACACTGATCTATTCGTACACACAAAATGTGTTTTTACTGTTTGTTTGTTTGTTTTTGTATTTTTAACATACAACATCAGTCTTCTCTGTACTCTGAACAAACAACTCTGCTCTCTAGAGCTCTGAACACAAAATACTAATATTTATTTTTACCTACAACATACAACCCCCCGACCAAACACCTTTCTTAAACCTTTATTACAAAAAACAAAACAAAAAAAAACAACGTTTGTCTTTACCCCGAATACACATTTATCTTCTTTGAACAAACAAACAACACCGATCTCCTAATGTATCCTGTAAAGACAACTTCCAAGCAACGCTCACAGGGTCCCATCGCCCTCCAATCCCGTTAGATTTCCCCCCGTTACTACTGTTACTGCCAACGTTACTCGGAATACTGGCCTGGTGATCAAGCCGTACGAGGGAAGATCTCACTCTGGTACTCACCCATCGGACTTGCTTCCTCCGGACGGCGTATCTTGTCCTCATTACGCTCGTTCAATAAACAGGAGGAGGAGGAGGAGGAGGAGGAGGAGGAGGAGGAGGAGGAGGAGGAGGAGGAGGAGGAGGAGAAGCAGGAGGAGAATAAAAGGGAGAAGGAGGGGAAGGGAAGAGGGGGAGGGAAGAGGGGGAGGGGGAGGGGAGGGGGAGGGGAGAGGGAGGGGTGGAGGGAGGAGGAGGAGGAGGACGAGGAGGACGAGGAGGACGACGACGAGGAAGAATTGGAAAGGAAAAAGAAACTGAGTAGGGGGAGGAGGTAGATTTAAAAGGAGAAAGTAGAAGAAGAAGAAGAAGAAGAAGAAGAAGAAGAAGAAAGAAGAGGAGGAGGAGTAAGAGTGCGGAGAAGGAAAAGAAGAACCGAAAGATAAAACAAGAGGGAGAGGAAAAGCAAAGAAAACTTAGACAATGCGTGCTGACAACAGAATCTTAACCATCAGCGAATACAAGAGCACTCAAGGAAAGGAGGAAGGTAAAGAGGAAGAAAGAGAGAGAGAGAGAGAGAGAGAGAGAGAGAGAGAGAGAGAGAGAGAGAGAGAGAGAGAGAGAGAGAGAGAGAGAGAGAGAGAGAGAGAGAGAGAGAGAGTAAGAGAGAGAGAGAGAGTAAGAGACAAATAAAGAAAGAGGCAAATAAAGAGAAAGACAAAGAAAAAGCGAGATGAAGAAAGAGAGAGCTAAAGAGAGAGCGCGTGTCACATCGGAGGAGAGGAGACGCGCGGACGATAAGGAACCAATCTGGCCAAACCGTTTGCTCCCCTCGACAGCGACCGCCCCAGTCAGTCAGTCCCCTGGCCGGTCCCCTCACCGCCCGAGGGGAGAGATTCCTTCAACCAACATGACGGACGCCGGAAGGGGAGATATGCTTCGAAATTAGTGCCAAGCATACATTATAGTTTTGCCGATTTTACCGAGGCACTTTACTTTGTTTTATCTCGTAACAATTTATCCACGTATTTTTTTTTCTAGAGGAAAACGGACTAGGGAAGAAGGATAGGAGGGGAATGGCAGACAAGGAAGAGGAGGATAAGAAGAGGAGAGCATGGACACAGGGAAAGAGCGGAACAACCCCGGTGGGGGGAGAGCGGAGTCCACTGGCAGCCAACACGGAGTCAGTCGCTTCAGTCTGCCCTCGTTGGCACCATCTGCAGCACAATGAACGGCACCATCTGCTGGCTTTTCGGAGCACTTGGCAGCGGGATGGGGCTGTTTCACACCATCTGTAGGGGCTCCAGCTGGCCTCTCCAGTTACCGTGGAGCCGCACCGACCACCGCCAGCTGCAGCACAACAGGACCAGTCCGTTTCCTTCTTAAAAGGATGAAGTTTTCCGGAAACAGCGCCGCGCCGCAGCTGGTTCCGCGAGGCCAATGGGCACGAGAGATGGGGGACAGAGAGAAAAGGCAGAGGAAGAGCTGAGACAGATGGGGCGCAGCACTGCCTAAACGTGTAAGTGTATAAACCTCCCGGGAACAGGTGCCTGCGACACCACCTGCGCCAGCTGGCGCGAGTGTGAGCAGCAGGGCGGGCGGGCGGCCGGCTGTGCTTCATAGGTTTTCTCTTAAGTGGATTCCGCTCGACGCGAAGGCTCTCCAAGACACGAAAGCCACTTGGCCGCACTCCAACTAAGGCCACCGCCATACACCAGAGCGCCCGCCGCTCACGCCCAAATCGCCGCCCACGCCCGTCACAGGCTCCATCGCCGAGCGCCGCCGCCCGTGCCACGCAACCGCTTCGTGATGACATCATATGTATGATGGATGTGCAATAGGCCTCCAAGGACTTGCAGCCTTGCACTAGTATTCTGCAGGCACTGTGACGCCAACGAATCAATGTACACAACCACTGAACAACAGTAAGCAAATACTGTTAACTAATTCAGCGAAAAACACGCGCATCTGTTGTTTTTGTCTGTCAAGGTTACCTATAAGATGGAATAACCCCTATCTCCTACTTAAAGTCTAAATAAATAATTAAAAACACGAATCACAAGACTGTCTACCATTAGCTCATTAGCTGGAAGAACCCTAACACAGAATAATATCACACATTACATAGGTATCTACCATTAATTCCTCAACGAAGAACCCCCAACACACACACACACACACACACACTCACACACACACACACACACACACAAACACACACACACACACCTAAATCCCCCTAATAAACACGACGAGGATTAAGACTTGGGAAGAAAATTTGATAAACATTTCGCCCAGATTTCCAGCCGCCATATTTAAAAGGCGGAGATAGAACGCGGGGCCACATAGTGCTCCGCGTGTAATTAAAACCCTGAGGGGCCGCGCGGACACTGGCTGGTGGAAGGAGGCTCTCGGCGCCCTTCGGGAGGGAGAGAGAAGGAACGAGAAGAAAAAGGAGGAGGAGAGGGAGGAGGAGAGGAAGGAGAGAGGCAGTAGCAGACAAATAATAATAATAATAATAATAATAATAATAATAATAATAATAATAATATGAAGAAGAAGTATAAGAATAAGATGGCTATGAAAAAGAAAATGTGGAGGAGGAGTAGGAGGGGAATGAGGAGGGGCAGGAGGTGAAGGAGGAAGAAGACATGGAAGAGAAGGAAGACATAGAGAAGGAGTTGGGGGGGAACAAAGAAGACTTCTGAACATGAATATCCATAGGCCTAATGGGGTGAGGGTGAGGGAGAGGGGGGAGGAAAAGGAGGAAGAAGGGGTGAGAGAGATGGTAGGCAGCAAAAGAAGGAAAGAGAGAGAGAGGGAGGGAGAGAACCACAAGATAAAAAAGAGTGAATTATCCCCTTAGGAGAATTATTAAAGAGAAGTTTGAGAATCTTGGAAGAAATGGGTTATAAAAGAGTAATAAAGAAAATCTAGCGCCGCTTCCTCTCTCTCTCTCTTCTCTGCCTCCCTTTACTCTCCTCTCTCCTCTCTTCCCCCTCCTATCTTTCCTCTTATCTCTCTTTTCTCTCTTATTTTTCTTCTTTCTCACTCTATCCCCTCTTCTCTTCCTTCCTTTCTTTCTTTCTTTCTTTCTTTCTTTCTTTCTTTCTTTCTTTCTTTCTTTCTTTCTTTCTTTCTTTCTTTCTTTCTTTCTTTCTTTCTTTCTTCCTTCCTTCCTTCCTTCCTCCCTCTCTCTCTCTGTCTCATTCACACACACACACACACACACACACACACACACACACACACACACACACACACACACACACACACACACATACACACACACACACACACACAAACACACACAAACAAACACAAACACACACACACCAGACATATGGGCGACAGAAGGATTGCGTCCTCGACATCAAATCCCCGAAGCGAGAATTATTACCAAAAAGAGAAAGAAAAAGAGAGGGAGAAAGGAGAGAGAAAGAGAAAGAGAAAGAGAGGGAGAAAGGAGAGAGAAAGAGAAAGAGAAAGAGAGGGAGGAAGGAGAGAGAAAGAGAAAGAGAGGGAGGAAAGAGAGAGAAAGAGAAAGAGAGGGAGGAAGGAGAGAAAGAGAAAAAGAGAGAACTTGGTGGACAGAATAACGTCTAGGAAAATTAAGGCAAGCAAATGAATCGCACGTGTAAAGTCCTTCAATACATAACAAACAAATACATTTTTCCTCATAAACACTCCACCAAGTTCCCCAGATAAAGAAAACAACTACGCATCATTAAGCAACAACACTTTGCCATCCACCATTACCAAAAATAAAACAATTACATCACCACCACCACCAACAACACAACACCAACACTACTACCACCAACAACAACACAACACCAACACCAACAACAACAACACAACACCACCACCACCAACAATAGCAATAACAACACCAACAGGAATAACAACAACACCGCCACCGCCAACAACAAGAACAAAACGTCACCATGTACTACGATTTCCTTGCGAGAATCGGCGACGGCGTTCCAAACAAACAATGGGATTATGGATGAGCAGAGTCCAGGGGAAAGAAAAGAATGAGAGGGGAGGGAGGGAGGGAGAGGAGGGAGGGAGGGAGGGAAGAAAGGAGAAGGGAGGGAGGGACGGAAGGAGGGAGGGAGAGGAGAAAAGAAGGGAGAAGGGAGGGGGAGGGAAGGGGGAGGGGGGAAGAAAGGGA
>NC_061842.1:33358233-33365733 GCF_019202785.1 Penaeus chinensis | reverse complement strand
GAGAAATGAAAATGAGAAATGAAAGTGAGAAATGAAGAGAAAGTGAGAAATGAAAATGAGAAATGAAAGTGAGAAATGAAGAGAAAGTGAGAAATGAAAGTGAGAAATGAAAATGAGAAATAAAAGTGAGAAATGAAGAGAAAGTGAGAAATGAAAATGAGAAATAAAAGTGAGAAATGAAGAGAAAGTGAGAAATGAAAGTGAGAAATGAAAATGAGAAATGAAGAGAAAGTGAGAAATGAAAGTGAGAAATGAAAATGAGAAATAAAAGTGAGAAATGAAGAGAAAGTGAGAAATGAAAATGAGAAATGAAAGTGAGAAATGAAGAGAAAGTGAGAAATGAAAATGAGAAATGAAAGTGAGAAATGAAGAGAAAGTGAGAAATGAAAATGAGAAATGAAAGTGAGAAATGAAGAGAAAGTGAGAAATGAAAATGAGAAATGAAGAGAAAGTGAGAAATGAAGAGAAAGTGAGAAATGAAAATGAGAAATGAAAGTGAGAAATGAAGAGAAAGTGAGAAATGAAGAGAAAGTGAGAAATGAAAATGAGAAATAAAAGTGAGAAATGAAGAGAAAGTGAGAAATGAAAATGAGAAATGAAGAGAAAGTGAGAAATGAAGAGAAAGTGAGAAATGAAAGTGAGAAATGAAGAGAAAGTGAGAAATGAAGAGAAAGTGAGAAATTAAGAGAAAACGAGAAATGAAAATGAGAAATGAAAATGAGAAATGAAGAGAAAGTGAGAAATGAAAATGAGAAATGAAAGTGAGAAATGAAGAGAAAGTGAGAAATGAAGAGAAAGTGAGAAATGAAAATGAGAAATGAAGAGAAAGTGAGAAATGAAGAGAAAGTGAGAAATTGGGGAAATGAAAAACGTAGGGTGTGTGACATGAGGAGACTGAAATAAGATAAAATTGAAAATGTGGCCATTAAGTGAACCGCCGAAGGGGTGGAAAGGGACGAAGAATAAGGAATGGGGATAGTGAACTCCAGAGAAAGTGATACATGGGAAGGGTGAGAAAAGGGGAAGAGAGAGAGAGAGAGAGAGAGAGAGAGAGAGAGAGAGAGAGAGAGAGAGAGAGAGAGAGAGAGAGAGAGAGAGAGAGAGAGAGAGAGAGAGAGAGAGAGAGAGAAAGAGAAAGAGAAAGAGAAAGAGAAAGAGAAAGAGAGAAAGAGAGAAAGAGAAAAAGAAAGAGACCGAGAGCGAAAAGGAGAAAGAGAGACAGCCAGACAGAGAAACAGAGAATCCTCCCTCTTTCCCCCCTTCCTCCTTTTTGAAACAACCCTTCTGTGTTGCGTGGCACGGGGGAGCTCCGAAAAGATTATTGAGGATCAGGAGCATCGATTTTACTATGGATATAAGACAGTTATCGTTCTTATTAGGGCTATTTATGGGAACGATAGCATTATTTCCCCCCCTTTTATGACCATTCGATGTCAATCATGTATACCCGTCAAGATTTTTTTTTCTATGTTTATGTTTTGGTTTATCTAAATCGTTTTTTTAATCCTTTACTATTCGTGCAATTTCTATCTTCCGATTGAGCCATGCTACTCACGCATCGCGATTTAACTCCAATCGCACAGCACGAAATCTTGAAATCACCATCCCAGCTGCCAGACCAAGCGTTAGGACTGATGCCACGCAGTCTGCTTGCACCAGGAAATCCATACACCGCCGGAAGTGACAGAAAGCAAGTGAGGTGCCAAGTGCAGTGCCAGCGGAATGGACAGGCACCAACACGACACCCGGACACAGCAGCGCGCGTCCCTCTGGCATTCCATCATGAAATTACGCTGTGAAATTATTCTCTAAAGCACTGAATGGCTTTCTCTAAGGCATAGATTTATTAATTACAGTCGCTTTGGCATGGAGTTATCACGATGTTACCTAATTACCTACATATCTATCAGGAGATTACCTAGAATTATCTATGACGCAATTATAGTCTCCGAGACATGGCATTAGTAATGAGTGCCACTAATACGGAAAGCTACGACTTAGAATTCACTAAGGCATGGAATTGTCAAGGAACCACCTAATTATCCACACAACTGTCATGGAATCAACTAAGTACAACGTTCGTGACAGAATCATTACAGGCTTCCGAGGATGACAAAATTCTCCAAAGACAGGATGCCAGTCTGACACGAGAACACTTCCAAATATTTTCTGACTGGGACTTGCAACCGGGAGAGTTAATTCTGTGGCATTCCACATCATGCGGACCGCGAAACATTTACAAAAACGTTTACATAAACGTCACGATCTTCACCAAACACTAACACGTGAGCATGGCAAGGAGAGGTGTGTATGTTATTTCGGTCACTCTCTCCCAAGACCCCACCGACTGGTTTCAAAAGAGACAAACCGGATTCTAAAGGAACGCCCATCTGGTTTCTAAAGGAACGGCCGTTTGGTTTCTAAAGGAATCCAGTTAGTTTCCAAATGAAAAAATTCCCCTGGTTTCTAAAGGAAGGACAGGTTAGTTTCTAAAAGGATAGTCCAGTGGCTTTCAAAATAAAAACCTCCACTTGAAAACGTCCGGCAAAATGCGAACGGTAATAAAAAACATTCCCTGTGTGATAGTGATAGCGGTAGCAGGTGTGTGCGGCTGGAAGAAGGCACTTCAGGATACGAGATACTAAAATGGCGGCGGAAAACTCTACGGGGCAGTACAAAGTTTTCACTTAACGAGGCCGAGCTCCGGACACTAAGGACGGCTCGGCACGGCATCGGACACTTTACGACCATTTCAAGGTGTGTGTCTGAAGAGAAGGGGAAAGAGAGAAACGAGAGAGAAAGGAGGAAAAAGAAGGAAGGTTGGAAGGAAGGAAGGAAAGAGTGAGAGTAAGACAGAGAAAGAGAGAGAGCAGAGGAGAGGAGAGAGAAAACAGAAAGAGAGAAGAGAGAGAAGGAGAGAAAAAGAAAGAAAGAGAGAGAAAGAGAAAGAGAGAGAGAGATCCAAGATACCTAACAAAGAGATTGATGACGCGCATGAGTGTTCCAAGAAAATGGCCGAGGAAAAAATTGCAGCACGGTTCATGACGGAGCCAACGAGCCGGAGAAATATCTTTTGTTCTTTATCGACAAACTTTTATGCTATAATCGAGAACACCAGCTGCGACCTGTTGAAAAGTAAAGGAGTGCACAGGATTTCATAATAAACGTGTAGACAGCATATAATCGCGGATAAAGACCGAGACAAAAAAAAAAAAAAAAAAAAAAAAAAAAAAAAAAAAAAAAAAAAAAAAAAAACGGTCTATAAACTCGATAAAGACCGAAGACCTTTAGGCACCTTCATTTTCATTCATCCTTTCAACTTCCCCTTCCCCCTCCCCTAACCCCTTTTCGCACTTTTTTAACCCTTTTCTACTTCCCCTTCCCCTTCCCCCAACCCATTCTCGCACTCTTCTTAACACTCTTCTGCTTCCTCCTTCCCTTCCCCTTCCCTCAACTCCTTTTCGTACTGTTCTTAACCCTCTTCTGCTTCCCTTTCCCTCTTCCTCTTCCACTTCCCCTTCCCTCTTCCTCTTCCACTTTCCCTTTCCCTTTCCCTTTCCCTTTCCCTCTTCCTCTTCCACTTCCCCTTCCCTCTTCCTCTTCCACTTTCCCCTTCCCTTCCTTTCTAAATCTCCCCCAATTCCCTGACCCTTCTAACTACCTTTCTCTGCAGTTGTCCGCTAACTATACACAAACAAAAAGATGGGGGACGCTCCTTTCTGACAACTCCGAATAAACATATTTACCAATAGCTTCATCAAAACATACAAGTGGAAAACACAGCTCACCTGGATTGCATTCACTATTACATTTCTAGTATTTTCTCATTTGCACTCTGTTGTTGTTACTGGTATTATTGTTGCTTTGGGGAAAATGCATCTCTCCGTTTTCCCTTGGCATTATATTTCTCAAGCTCAAAAGAACACGGTTTCTTCTGAAATTATTAAATGCACTTGATGGTGATAAAAAAAAAAAAAAAAAAAAAATATATATATATATATATATATATATATATATATATATATATATTGTAACCATGCCGATAACAATGCTCTATCATGGCAGGTTTCATGGCAAAATACATCCTACAGAATCATGCTAGCTTTCAGTGCTCATAGTAAAACAAAATAGGACAAAGGCATGCACATTCGCCATAACACGAAAAAAATGTGTATATGCATTTTCCAACGCAGTGTACACTATGCAGATTTTCGTAACACCGGGAAAAAAATTGGATACGAACGGGTGTGAAACAGAACACAAAAATAAAAGTCTGCAATAAAGAAACGTGTAATTCTCACTTGTCAGGCAGCATATGTAACACAACTGTTAATGTAACGGCGCCTGGGGCATAGGCTACGCGCATTGCAAAACAGTGGCACGCACTCTTCCTTTCCTAATTCATTCCCTCCCTCTCTTCCCCTCTCCGTCTCTTCCTTTCTCTCCCTTCTCTCCCTCCCTTCCTCCCTGCCACTTTCTTTCTTTCCTTCCTTCCTTCCTTCCTTCCTTCCTTCCTTCCTTCCTTCCTTCCTTCCTTCCTTCCTTCCTTCCTTCTTTCCGTCCTTCCTTCCTTCCTTCCTCCCTTCTTTCCTTCCCTCCCTCTCTCCCTTTCCTCCCTACCATCAGCTGGTCCAAAGTGCACATAAAATGTCCCCCAAATGATATTCCTTGCACTCTTTAAATGCCAGAAACCTCTCTCTCTCTCTCTCTCTCTCTCTCTCTCTCTCTCTCTCTCTCTCTCTCTCTCTCTCTCTCTCTCTCTCTCTCTCTCTCTCTCTCTCTCTCTCTTTCCTCCTCCTCCCTCCACCTTTCTCTCTCTTTCCCTCCTCTCCTACTCTCCTACTCGCTTCCTCCCCTCCTCCCCCCTCCACTTTTCTATCTCTCTCTCTTCTCTCCTCTCCTCTCCTCCTCCTCCTCCTCTCCTCCCCCCTCCACCTTTCTCTATCCCTCCTCCACCTTTCTCTCTCTCCCTTCCTCCCTTCCTCCCCCCTCCACCTTTCTCTCTTTTTCCCTCCTCTCCTCCTTTCCCATCCACCTTTCTCCCTCTTTCCCTCCCTCCCCCCTCCACCTTTCTCTCTCTGCAATGATCATTACACTACACTGCAAACGCGAACTGTTGCAAGTGCTATGTGTCGAGCGCTCTTTAGGACTGGAATTAAAACTGTCTAATCCCTACCATCAAGACCGCACGTATGTTTGAATGTTACTCTAAATATTCCTCCAACACTAAGCTCTGAATGCACAGGCTATTCGAGAGCCGAGTGCGAAAAAATATGACAATAATCATATCAAATAAGCAAATATCTTCATTCCAATGTATGTGTGCACACAAACGGGTGTACGCGTGTATGTGAAATGAAATATACATGCATGTGAATAAGTGCATGCTATCTGCTCACTGATTGTGTGTGTTTATATGAATGAATATATATTTGGATATGTATTTGTACCAAATTATGTTACAATAGGTTATGACTGCAAGCATGTATCCAAATATATGTAAAAGGATGTATGTATCTAAATCATGTGCATTAAAAGCAGGAATGTATCATGTAAGCATCAATGTATATCTATGTATACTGTAGGGACTCACTATCTATTAGATAACAGTAGAAAAAGGACAGAGATATGTATCGTACTTAGCATATCATATAATACTCATTTTACAAGCAGAAAATTCAGGACGAAAATAATAAAAAAGAATGAGCATCCACAACAGATGGGAATGGGATAAAATGCAAGATCAAAAGAATAACTTTTAAAATATAAGAAAAATGTTGGAAGAAAAATGGACTGGACAAAAGCCAACGCAAGCAAAACGAAAAAAAAAAATAAATAAAAAAAAACGAAAAAAAAAATGACGGTGAAAAATATAAAATAAAAAAAGGTTATAAAAAACAATAATATAAAAGAAAACACAAACAAAAAGCAATACATAAAATTGCACAATAAAATATCAAGGAAATGAAAGAAAACGAAAACAAAAATAAGACAAAAATACAAATACAAAACGAAACGAAAATAAGCAATACAAAAAAAAAAAAAAAAAAAAAAAAAAAACGGACAAGAACAAGACTGGCGTACGAGGCCGCCTGACGGCCAGCAGGCAGAGCGAGGTCAAAGGTCGGTCAAGACACGAGCGGTCAAGGGTTACCTGAGGTCCACCAAGGGCAACAACCTCCGCCTCTTGACAGGCGTGACCCTGCTGACGTCATCGGGGGCAAAGTCACGTGACCCCGAGGAGTCGTCGGCGTTGGGGTCTCGCTCCCGGGGTGGAGGGGGGGAGGGGCGGGGGTGGTGATGGGGGCGGGGCGATGCCTCTGAAGCCATGACGTCACAGCTGATCAGCAGGAGCGGCAGCAGGAGGCGGAAGAGGAGGCAGCAGGAGCGTCGGGCATTCCCGCAGCATCGTGCAACTGCTTCAACGCCGCTCGCCTCTGTAGATGACCAGCACCTGTCACCATAGCCCGTCACTTTCACTGTCACCATAGCCTGTCACTTTCACTGTCACCATAGCCCGTCACTATCTCTGTTACCATAACCCGTCAATGTCACTATCACCATAGCCCGTCACTATCACTGTTACCATAACCCGTCAATGTCACTGTCACCATAGCCTGTCACTTTCACTGTCACCATAACCTACCACTGTCATTCACGATAGCCTATCACTATCCGTGTTACCACAACTAGTCACTATCACTGCTACCGTGACCAATTACTATTAGTCATGATAATCTATCACTATTTCTTCCCTTAACAATTACTATCACTGTAACAATAACAGATTCTTTCTGCCATGACAATACATCACTAACTCTGTCACTTTCTCTGTCTCCATAAATGTTCACTCTGTCACAGTTGCCCGTCACTATCCCTGTTATCACAACCAGTCACAATCACTGTCATCAAAATCTATCACTATCAGGTACGATTATTCATGGCTATGTTATTACAACGCTGTCACCATAACGGTCACTAGCAGTCACGATAACCAATCACAATTCATGCTATCATAAACTATCACTATCAATGTCATTGTAACCGGACACCATCAGTCACAATAACTCATCACCATCCCTGCTATAACGACCAGACACTATCACCACCACATAAGCTATCACTATCTGTCACGGTAATCCACTATCTCACCTTCACTATCACGTATCACTGTAACGATCACTATCAGTCACAATACCCTATCATTATCCTTGTTACTAACACAATAACCCATCACTATCAATGTCACCATAACCAGACTTGCACAATTGTTTCTCCTAAGATTTCAAGGTCCAACATTTCGCTAAACTGCCGCTCAGTGTCACTCTATTTAGCGGTTTACACTACAGTTTACCCGCCGGATGTCACGCTAATTTTAATCCATGTACTACATTTCAAACTACTTTTCTACCTACATGTCCCGTCTTGCTCAGAGCTCATATTAATATCACACTAATAACAGATTTAGTCTGCCACGCTAGGTCACATACCCACTAATCC
>NC_061842.1:33355182-33358133 GCF_019202785.1 Penaeus chinensis | reverse complement strand
AGGAAAGAAAAACCACCCAATACCCATTAGCGCACTACACACACACAACAACACACCACACACACACACACACACACACACACCAACACACACACACACACACACACACACCACACACACAGACACACACACACAAACATACACCAAGACACACACGCTCGCACACACACACACACACACACACACACACACACACACACACACACACACACACACACCACACACACCACACCACACACACACACACACACACACACACAAGACACACACAAACACACAAAACTGACCCAACCGACCGCAAAAAAAAATAACTTCATAAAATACGCGGAAACGAGTGTCTTAAAAGTCCCCGCAGGAAACCGCTTTCTCGGATATCCTATCCAGAGCCATCGCCATTTCTCTGAAAGTACAATTAGCGAAAGAGCTTCTGTGCATAAAGTGCAAAGACCCGGTAAATTGCGAGGGATATTTGCGGCTTAACCTGAGTCTAACTTTAATTAGATTCATCTTCGATCTAATCAGCTGTAATTCGCAACGCTCTGTGTGCCTCCTGCAATACCGCCACATGGGGGAAATCTAAGAGGTTTACATACACACACTTACTCAAACAAACACGCCCGCCCACACGCACGCGCGCATACACACACGCACGCACGCACACATACACACAAGGAAAACCGAGAGAGAGAGAGAGAGAGAGAGAGAGAGAGAGAGAGAGAGAGAGAGAGAGAGAGAGAGAGAGAGAGAGAGAGAGAGAGAGAGAGAGAGAGAGAGAGAGAGAGAGAGAGAGAAATAAAGAGAGAGAGAGAGAGAGAAATAAAGAGAAACATAGAGAAAGAGAGTCGGGTGGACAGACAAACTGGCAGACAAGAGCCAGCCCTTACACCACCAAGTCCCTTTAAACATCACCTATCTACAACAAACAATCAAAATAATCAGCAATACCAAACACCCAGACAAGTTTCAGACAGACAGACAACAGACAACAAACAAGTTTCATCCACTAAAAAAACGACAAATTTAAACAGAAATAAAGCTTAAACCCGCGCAGTCCGAACAGCACTCCATAAGGCACGACCGATGTGCTCAGTTACGTCACAGCTACTCAGGAGAAGTGACGCACCCAAGGAGGCGTTGCAGATGTGCCGATAATCAGTAAGCGTCGCACTTGCAACGTCGGGGAGCAGGTGGCACCGCTGCCAAGTCATCGATTGTCATCATGCAATAATCTTGAATAATACGAAAGGATAAAAGCCTAAGAGTCAAGGTATACGGAGCCGCACATCGTTGCGAATTTGATTAATAATTCCACTGGCTGTTCGCGCCGTCAAAAAGAAATAAAACTGCATCAAAAGAAGACAGATTCAGAGAGGGAGAGAGAGAGAGAGAGTGGGGGGAGAGGGAGAGGGAGAGGGAGAGGGAGAGGAAGAAGAGGGAGAGGGAGAGGTAAAGGGAGAGGAGGAGGAAGAGGAAGAAGAAGAGGGGAGAGGGAAGGAGACGGAAAAAGGAGAGTGAGGGAGGGCGAGCCAAAGAGGCAGAGAGGCAGAGAGGCAGAGAGCAGAGAGACAGAGAGACAGAGAGACAGAAAGACAGACAGACAAAGAAAGACACATGAGGTTAAAAAAAGAAACTCCCATAATAGAAAAAACAAAAAGCCAATAACGACCAGAATTCCAAACCCTCGAACTTTCGCATAAAAGCCTACGCCAATCCCTTTACCAAATGAGCTCAGAGTCAGCTTCAACCTCGACTTCGCACGCCCACTCGCGCCCACACCGCAAAAGAACAAAACGGAGGGCGTGCACTGGACCTTAAAATAGGCAGGCGGGCGGCTGTCTGGTTGAGTGGGCGGGGAGTGCAGGTGGGCGGGAATTTGGTGTTAGTGGGCGGGAATTTGGTGTTAGGGGGCAGGAAATGCAGGTAGGTGGGTATTTGGACTAGTGGGCAGGCAGGTGGGCGGGCATTAGGCTTAGTGGGCAGGCGGTGTAAGTGGGCGGATGTGTGGGTGAGTGGGCGGCCAGTGCAGGTGGCCGTTAATTAGGCGGACCGTGCGGATGGGTAGATGCGCGGGTGCGTGGCGTGGGCGTGTAATACAGGTGGGCGTGTGGACAAACGGGCGGCGCATGCGTTCGTACAGCCGCCGCATTAATATGGAAATGGAGCAGCGATACTTGAAGGCTCTTCACCCAACGCTGCACTCAATTTGGCGGGAGAGTCTCATGCATAACAAGCTTGTTTCGAGAGAGAGAGAGAGAGAGAGAGAGAGAGAGAGAGAGAGAGAGAGAGAGAGAGAGAGAGAGAGAGAGAGAGAGAGAGAGAGAGAGAGAGAGAGAAAGGGAAGGGGAAAGGGAAACCGATGGAGGAAGAGAAAGAGAAACAGAGAAAGAAAACATATGAAAAAAATGAAAAAGTAAAAAAAAAACCCAGAGAACTGGAACACACATTCCTGATTAAAAAAAAAAAAAAAAAAAAAAAAAAAGATAAACGAGCACAAAAATAAAAGAACTCGTCTCTCTCTTTTTTCCTTTCTTTCTTTCTCTCTTTCGGTGTCCCCAGAATTTTATTTCACGCGAGGAGAAATCCATCATTTCCAAAGTCCTATTAATCATATGCACTGAAGAGTTTTGGGGATAATTGTATTAAAATGGGTCCCAGGCACTGCAGCGCGGGTCCGGGGCCAAAAACAAAGGCTATCCCATTTTCGAATCATCATTTTTTATCATGATTTATGCGTAACGATACTAATGCCGCAAATATATATATCAAGAAGATAGAGAAGAGAGAAGACAGATAACCTAAAACAAAACGGAACAGAACAACAAACAAACAAAAGAGAAACGACTCGGACCCCGAGCGGGATTCGGCGAGCAGCAAACGGCCGCCCGACGGATCGCAGCCCTTCCGGGGGCGATATTCGTCCCGACGCTCGCCCCCCGACGCCCAATCCTATT